>NW_007361116.1:98911-110965 GCF_000149035.1 Colletotrichum graminicola M1.001
TACGCAAAGGAGGCTCCAGGAGGGTCCGCCACTACCTTTAAGGGCCTACAACGTACGCCGTAGGGCCCCAACACCAAGCAGAGCTTAAGGGTTAAAATAACGCTTAAACAGGCATGCCTGCTAGAATACTAGCAGGCGTAATATACATTTAAAGATTTAATAATTCACTAAATTCTATAATTTATATTACTTATTATATTTCGCTATATTCTTTATTAATACTAAAACTAAGAGATCTATTATTAAAAGTTTTAATTATTTACTTATACCACTTAGAAGAGACGTCATTAAATTAGAGTTTAGTTATCCTCTAGCAGGCACTAAGCCCTACAGTAAGGCCCAGCTAAGAGGGCGTCCCCTAGAGAGGGGACCCCCTAACCTGCTAAAGTAATAGTTAGGTATATTTATAAAAGGTTATAAAGCAGTAACTTAGTAATAATCCCTCTACTAGTTTACTAATAAAGACCTTATTATAACTTTTACTTCCTCTAAATAACTAAGTTTAGATAACTTTCTAGCCCTAAGTAGTAGTTACCTACCTCTCTAGGCTAGTCTAAAAGCCTTACTAAGCTATTTAATTAGTAGTAGTAACAGGCAGTGTATATAAAAGGTAGAGACGTAATTAACGTAAGCTAATAACTTGCGCTTACTAGGGATTCCTTATTAAAGAGCAATAATTATAATGCTTTATCCCTAGCACGACGGAGTTTAATAAGATTACCTAGGCCTTCCGGCCAAGGGAGTACTTACTGGCTCTGTTAGTGTAACGTGCGTGCGGCCTAGAACATCTAAGGGCATTATAGACCTGTTATTACCTTGCACTTCTATTAGCTTAAGCTAATAGTCCCTCTAAGAAGCTAGCATACTACTAAAGTAATATAGGCTATTTAGTAGGTTAAGGTCTTGTTTATTATTATAATTAAGCAGATAAATTACTCTACTAACTAAGAATAGCTATACACTACTACCTATAAAATTAAGAAAAAGCTCTTAATCTATTAATCCTTATTATATTTAGACCTAGTAAGTTTCCCTGTGTTAAGTTAAATTAAGCCACAGGCTTTACCCCTAGTGGTGCCCTTCTGTTAATTTCTTTAAGTTTTAGCCTTACGACTATACTCCCCCTAGAGCCTAAGCACTTTAATTTCTTGTAAGGTGCTAAATAAGTTAAAAAATAACATTATCTAATCCCTAGTTAGTATAGTTTATAGTTAAGACTATAACAGTATCTAATTGTCTTTAATCCTCTAACTTTTGTTCCTAATAAATAAAAACATCCTTAGTAAATGCTTTTATAGTAGTTAGTCTTTAATAAATCTAAGAATTTTACCTCTAATAATTAAATACTAATGCCCCTAACTGTCCCTATTAATTATTACAGTAGTCCTAGAAACTAATAAAATAGAACTACACGTCCTATTCTATTATTCTATACTAATATATTTAAGTATAGGCCTGCCTAAAGCACTCTAATTTTTTTAAAGTAAAAGTCCTACTTCCCTAGCACACCTAGTAAAGGGCATATGGTTCTGCAGAGGGAAAGGCCTAGCTAGACTAGTGCACGCGGTGAGGTAGACTAGCTAGCTAGGCCTAAGGTTCTACTACAAGCTTTTTAACTATAACAACTTTAATATACGCTATTAAAGCTAGAATTACTATAGCTGCTAGCACCAGACTTACCCTCTAATTATTCCTTATTAAGGGATTTAAATTATACTTATTCTAATTATAAGACCTAAAAGAGCCCTATATTAGTATTTATTGTCACTACCTCCCTATGTCAGGATTAGGTAATTTACGCACCTGCTGCCTTCCTTAGATATAGTAGCCGTTTCTTAGGCTCCTTCTCTAGGGTCAAGCCCTAACCCTCTGTTACCTGTTATAACTATACTAGAACACTACTCTAGTATTAAAAGTTAATAGGGAAGAAATTTAAATAAACTATTGCTAGCGTAAGGCTATATGATTTAAGAAGTTATTATAAATCACTAGTAAGCCCTAAAGGGCATTGGTTTTTAATCTAATAAATACACCTCTTTATAAGTTAGGGTTTTTAGTATATATTAGCTCTAGAATTACTATAGTTATCTATATAGTAAGGTACTATTAAATAAATAATAACTTATATAATAAGCTATTTATAGTTTTACTATATAATTACTTATACTTAGATATATATAGCTTAATCTTTAAGATAAGTATATAACTACTAGTAAAATTAACTAAGTAACTATTATAACGCTAGGGTTAGCTATTAGCGCTATAAGTAGTACTAAAGAAGTTTAGTTACTAGTGTTACTTACGCTACATAAATAGCGCTTACGCCCTCTAGGACGGCCGTTTAGCTAGGCTAATAACGCCCTAGGAGGCTTCTACCTTCCCCCTCTAAATTCCCTAGAGCGCACTATTTGCTATGCTATGCCCTATTAGGGGGTTACGTAGCTTAGGGGCCCTAAGAGGAGAAACTAGCCCTATAGCTTTAGCTATTTAGCGTCTATTATAGGCGTTTTTCTCCTGTTACTTTATATAAGTATAGCTAGTAGCTATTTATCTATAGAACCTATCCTTTAAGACTAGAGGCCTAAAGACCCCTAATCCCTCTAGGCAATCCTAGATTAGCGGTCTGCCTAGGCGGCCACTATAGTAGGAGGTAACTTCTACTATAAACTCCCCGCGACTGAGGACACTGCCCTTTAAGGCTGTTTAAGGAGACACTATGTAGTAGTCTTTAAGATATAGGACTAGTTACGCCGTATTTCTATAGCGTGCACCCGCTAAGGGGCAGAGTAGCTGCGCTATGCTGCCTGTTAGGGCCGCACTTACTCTCTTCTTATAGGCCTACTGACATCTTTTAGGCCCTTACCCTGCTCTACTAGGTTTTAGCCTAAAAAAACATTTCCTAAAAAAAAGATTTATATAGGAAAACAAAAAAATTGACTTATAGCTACTAAAACCTTATCTAATCCTGCACGCAGCCCTGTGGCATGCCCGTCGCGCGACCTCGCCGTCGCTATTACTAGTTAATTATAACTACCTAACTTTACTATTACTATTACTAGTTAATTATAACTACCTAACCTTACTATTACTATTACTAGTTAATTATAACTACCTAACCTTACTATTACTATTACTAGTTAATTACTTATGCCTACATGCACCTATATACACTGCCTTTTTCCTCTTCTAGGGTATCTTTTTTTTTTCTAAGGTACCTTTTTTTCTTTCTAAGGTGCCTTTTTTCTTTTCTAGGGTACCTTTTTTTACCTAACTTCTTACTACTATATCTAACGCTATAGGACCCTAACTACTACAGGCCTTACTGCTTTATAACTACCTTAGCGCCCTTTATAAGCCTATCTTACTAGCCTAGCTATTATATAACACCTCCCTATCTAAACGCTAGTTTTTTAAACTTTAAGGCTAGTTTTCTTAGCTGCTATAGGGCCTACCTAGAGGTAAGGTAGTACACTCTACCTACTAGAAGGCGCCTTATAGCCTAGGGCTAGGTGTAAGAGGCCTAGGGCTAGGGCTACTGTTAGGCACTTCCTCTTCTAGGGTACCCTTTTTCTTTTCTAAGGTACCTTTTTTTCTTTCTAAGGTACCTTTTTTAGCTTCTAGGGTACCTTTTTTTCTTTCTAGGGTACCTTTAGCTTCTAGGGTACCCTTTTTTTTTTCTAAGGTACCTTTTTTTTCTTTCTAGGGTACCTTTTTTAGCTTCTAGGGTACCTTTTTTTCTTCCTAGGGTACCTTTTCTTCCCCTTCTAGGGTACTGTTTTTCCCCTTTTAGGGTATCTTTTTTACCTAACTTCTTACTACTATATCTTACGCTATAAGGCCCCTACTACTATAGGCCTTTACTACTATAGGCCTTATAGCTTTATAACTACCCTAGCGCCCTCTATAAGCCTACCTTACTAGCCTACTTACTATATAACACTCCTATATCTAAACGCTAGTTTTTTAAACTTTAAGGCCGGTTCTTTTAGCCACAATAAGGCCTACCTATAGGTAGTATAGTACACTCTACTTACTAAAAGGTACTCTATAGCCTTATACTAGAAGTAGTAAGTCTAAAGCCTAGGTCTACCTAAGTAGACCTCTATATCTATAGTCTTTATTTAGTTTTACTTTTTAAAAGAAATATTCTTTATACTTTACTTTTTCTATATCTATTTATCCTTATATGCCTTATATTACTTTACTTTCTTTTTCCTCTTTACTATTCTACTTCCTTTTTCTAGTGTATACCTAATAAAAAAAAACCTCCCCTCTAAAAATAAGATACCTACCTAGTATCTTAATAAGAAACTTATTTTTTAGTACCCTATTTTACCTTTTTAAGAAGGTTCCCTTATATATATAGGACCTAAAAGACTACTTATACTCTATTACACCGCCTTATACCTAACCTATATTTCCTAATTAATTCCCCTTAGGCACTTTCTTTTCTAGGGTACCTTTTCCTACTAAGGGGCCCTTCTTCCCGTCAGTAGGAGGCCTCCCTAGGGTACCTTTTCTACCTAGAGCCCCTTCTAGGGTACCTTTTTCTCTTTCCAGGGTAACTCTAGTCTATACACCTAGCCGCCCTCCTGCCCCCCTAGGGCACTTAGGCTCTTATAAGCGGCACTTAACCTCTAGTATCTTTTTCTAGGGTACCTTTTTTATTTACATAAGACTTAGCCGCACCGGAACGCCGGCGCGGCCTTGCTTATTCTCCTAACTGTCCGGTTGCCTTGCGCTCTCCTAGCTAGAGGCCGTTAAAGTTTATAAGGAAATTAAGGCAAAGGAGGGCTTACCTTTAGCAGATTATAATAACAAGGCTACTCTACTACTTACAGGACCCTTTTATATATCTAAGTCGTCTGTAAAGGATTTAACCCCGCTTGTGCTAAAATTATAATTCGCAAAATACCACTACTTGCTTTAAGAGCAGTAGAAGAATTACCTGCTAAGACGCTAAGCTAAAGCCTATTTATGTCTGTCTGTACGTATAGGAGGTATTATTATATTCTAGTATAGATTCTAACTTAGAGGCGTTTAGCTATTATCTAGCAGATAGTAGCGTTATAGCACTACCTAGTTAGACAGCCGCAAAAACTAATTATCTAAATAAGCAGTTCCTCTTATACTAAGCTTAATTACTATTACAACAAGGTTATTAGTAAGGTAAAACTAACCTGTCTTATGATAGTCTAAACCTAGCTTACGTTCCTTATTAGTAGGTAAACAATCTAACGCTTACTAAATTATGCTTTAGTATAATAAGAAGAGCTAATATTAAAGAATTAAAAAGCGACATTGCTATAAACGCTTAGCCGCTATAAGCCAGTTATCCCTATAGTAACTTTTCTAGTACCTCTAGCCTTAAATTTTAAGAGACTAAAGAATTAATAAGCCACACTTTCATAGTTTATATTTACACTAAAAATCAAAATTAAAAGGACTTTTACCCTTTTATTCTACTAGAGATTTCTATTCTCTATAAGCCCCCCTTAGGACACCTGCGTTATAGTTTAATAGATATACCGCCCTAGCTAAACTCCCTACCTAATAATATCTTTAACCTAGGTTAGCCCGTAAAGGACCTTAAAACTAGAAGTTAGACGTAAATCTAGCCTTACTTTATTAAATAAGTAAAAAAACAATAGGAGTAGTAGTATTTTACTAGCGCTAAAGCTCCTACCTATTCTACACCTCCTATATCTTTTTATAATATTAAACTAAAGTTAAGCTTAATAGGGTCTTCTTTTCCCACTAATTCTGCTAAGCCTATTCCCTTAGCTATAGTTTCGCTAGATAGTAAATAAGGACAGTAGGAATCTTATTAATCTATTTATACACGTTACTAATTAGATAATAAGGCATTTAGCTACCTTAAGAGAGTTATAGTTACTCCTGCTGTTTACCTACGCTTAGTTAAATTACTTTACTTTAATATTTAGAGCACTAGGCAGAAATTACATTACGTTAATACTACTTTCTAGCTATTGTAATACTATATTTTAATTAGATAGTTAGATTTCCCTTGTCTGTACTAGTTCTAAGTTAGTTATTAATCGTACGCTAGACGGCTAAAGCCTACTAAAGGCGTTAGAACCTAGATACTAAAAGCCTCTAGCTAGTTACCTAGCTAGTAGTAACCTACTCCCAGGCCGTCCGCCTAAAGCCTAACGTACCTAACCCTTAGAGCTAATCCTTATCCTAAAGTTATAGATCTATTTTACTAACTTCCCTTATCTATATTATTCTATTAACTAGAGGCTGTTTACCTTAGAGACCTGCTGTAGTTATAAGTACGACCTAGCGTAAGAATTATTCCTTCCTACGGATTTTTAAGGGACGTTAAGAGCGCACCGGACCTAACAGAAGTGCTAGGCTCTTCCGGCCGTTAAACCCTAGCTCTAGACAAACCGATTTCAAGGTAATAGACTGTTAAGAAGAAAAAAGAACTCTACCTAAGGCCCTTGCCGTTATCTCCACGTTTAGTTACGTTGCCGCGCAAAACCTATATCTAGGTGCTAGAATATTAACTGGCTTCTTTTTTGCTATACAGGGCATAAGTGCCTCTTTAAAACGGAACTTCCCTATAGCTTAGGATTAACTAACCTATATCTAACCGCTGTTTATATAGAACCTTTCCCTACTTTAGTCCTTTAAGTTCTTATTAAAGTATTTACTACTACTACTAAGATCTACACTAGAGGCCGTTCTACCTAGGCTTACGCCCTAGGCTTTGTCACTAACCTCTACGTCTACCTACTCCTTAGCGTATTGTTTCTACACTAAAGGTAAGGTATAGGTAAGTTACTTAAGCGCTATCTATTTTTAGGGCTAGTATATTTAGCAGGTAAGTTATTACACAGTCCTTAGCAGATTCTAACTTCTATAGCTACTATCCTGCTGTTAAGATATACTAACACCTTTTATAGTGTCTAATAAGTAACTACTCTAGCACCTTAACCTCGCGTTTAGTTCATCCTGCATCGCTAGTTCTACTTACTAAAAATAGCCTACTAGTGTTAATATATTTAAATACCTACGTTTAATTAAGTAATAAAGGCTTCTTATATATTTAAAGTTTAAGAATAAATAAAGGCTATATAGCGCCCCTAAGTCCCTAATTATTTGCTTTACCTTATAAAACTAAGTTTAATACTGCTATCCTAAGGGAAACTTTAGTAAAAACCAGCTACTAGAAGGTTTAATTAGTCTTTTGCCCCTATACGTATATTTAACAATTAATTTATACGTTAGAACCGCTATAAGCCTCTACTAGAGTTTCCTCTAGCTTCACCCTATACACGCATAGTTCACCTTCTTTTAGGTCTAACCCTATATACTCTTACTTAAATCCATCTAAGAACATTAAGATTAGTTAATAATACGCTAAAGCTCTTACCTGCATTCACTTTTATTACGCATAAGGGTTTAACACCTAAACACTTGCACATAAGGTTAACTCCTTGGTCTGTGTTTTAAGACAGGTCGCTAATAACTATTACGCTAGCATCCTTATAAACGTATACCTTAGCCTGCTAAAAGGTATTATATAAGGGGCTATAACACTCCCTAAAGAGAGCTACGTTCCCTAAGCTTTTATCCCTAACAGCAAGCTAATACTAGCCTATACTAGCAAAGTGCCCTAGCCGCAAGAGCTAGGTAATTTACTAGGCGTAAGTCTAGTCATAAGCGCTTCCCTTTTAATAATTTTACATACTGTTTAACCCTCTTTTTAAAGTGCTTTTTATCTTTTAATTACTTTACTTATGCGCTATTAGTCTCTAGCTAATATTTAGCTTTAGAAGAAATATACCTCCTATTTTAAGCAGTATTCCTAAACTACTTAACTTATTAAAGAAGCTTTATAGAGGCTTAGTGTCTAACCGTATAGGGCTCTTACCCTCTATAGCGTCCCGTTCTAGGGAACTTAGAAGGCACCGCGCTAAAAGCATCCTCTACAAATTATAACTTAGGCCTAGGGCCAGATTTTAAATTTAAGCTGTTACCGCTTCACTCGCCGTTACTAAGGCAATCCCTATTAGTTTCTTTTCCTCTGCTTATTAATATACTTAAGTTTAGTAGGTATTCCTACCTAATCTAAGGTTAACTAGTTAAAAAGTTAGGGGTTTTATAGCAAG
Organism: Colletotrichum graminicola M1.001; assembly: GCF_000149035.1. NCBI lineage: Eukaryota > Fungi > Ascomycota > Sordariomycetes > Glomerellales > Glomerellaceae > Colletotrichum > Colletotrichum graminicola. The sequence continues at coordinate 107,053 of NW_007361116.1, forward strand.
AGTCCCTCTAGATCCTAATACAAGACGTTAGTTACTACGCAAAGGAGGCTCCAGGAGGGTCCGCCACTACCTTTAAGGGCCTACAACGTACGCCGTAGGGCCCCAACACCAAGCAGAGCTTAAGGGTTAAAATAACGCTTAAACAGGCATGCCTGCTAGAATACTAGCAGGCGTAATATACATTTAAAGATTTAATAATTTACTAAATTCTATAATTTATATTACTTATTATATTTTACTACGTTCTTTATTAATACTAAAACTAAGAGATCTATTATTAAAAGTTTTAATTATTTACTTATACTACTTAAAAGAGATATTATTAAATTAGAGTTTAGTTATCCTCTAGTAGGCGCTAAGCCCTATAGTAAGGCCTAGCCAGAAGGGCGTCCCCTAGAGAGAGGACCCCCTAACCTACTAAAGCAACAGTTAGGTATATTTACAAAGGGTTATAAAGTAGTAACTTAGTAATAATCTCTTTACTAGTTTACTAATAAAGACCTTATTATAACTTTTACTTCCTCTAAATAACTAAGTTTAGATAACTTTCTAGCCCTAAGTGGTAGTTACCTACCTCTCTAGGCTAGTCTAAAAGCCTTACTAAGCTATTTAATTAGTAGTAGCAACAGGCGGTGTATATAAAAGGCAGGGACGTAATTAACGTAAGCTAATAACTTACGCTTACTAGGGATTCCTTATTAAAAAGTAATAATTATAATACTTTATCCCTAGTATAACAAAGTTTAATAAGATTACCTAGGCCTTCTAGCTAAAGGAGTACTTACTAGCTTTATTAGTGTAATATACGTGCAGCCTAGAATATCTAAGGGTATCACAGACCTATTATTACCTCACACTTCCATCAGCTTAAGCTAATAGTCCCTCTAAGAAGCCAGCGTACTACTAAAGTAATACAGGCTATTTAGCAGGTCAAGGTCTTATTTATTATCGCAATTAAGTAGACAAATCACTCTACTAACTAAAAACAGCTATACACTACTACCTACAAAATCAAGAAAAAGCTCTTAATCTATTAATCCTTATTATATCTAGACCTAGTAAGTTTCCCTATATTAAGTTAAATTAAGCCGCAGGCTCCACCCCTAGTAGTGCCCTTCTGTTAATTTCTTTAAGTTTTAGCCTTACGACCATACTCCCCCTAAAGCCTAAGCACTTTAATTTCTTATAAGGTGCTAAATAAGTTAAAAAATAACATCGTCTAATCCCTAGTTAGTATAGTTTATAGTTAAGACTATAACAGTATCTAATTATCTTTAATCCCCTAACTTTTATTCCTAATAAATAAAAACATCCTTAGTAAATACTTTTGCAGTAGTTAGTCTTTAATAAATCTAAGAATTTTACCTCTAACAATTAAATACTAATACCCCTAACTATCCCTATTAATTATTACAGCAGTCCTAGAAACTAACAAAATAGAACTACACGTCCTATTCTATTATTCCATGCTAATATATTTAAGCATAGGCCTGCCTAAAGCACTCTAATTTTTTTAAAGTAAAAGTCCTGCTTCCCTAGCACACCTAGTAAAGGGTATACGGTTCCACAGAGAGAAAGGCCTGGCCAGACCAGTGCACGCAGTGAGGCGGACCGGCCAGCCAGGCCTAAGGTTCTACTACAAGCTTTTTAACTATAACAACTTTAATATACGCTATTAAAGCTAGAATTACTATAGCTACTAGCACCAGACTTACCCTCTAATTATTCCTTATTAAGGGATTTAAATTATACTTATTCTAATTACAAGACCTAAAAAAGCCCTATATTAGTATTTATTGTCACTACCTCCCTATGTTAGGATTAGGTAATTTACACGCCTGCTACCTTCCTTAGATATAGTAGCTATTTCTTAGGCTCTTTCTCTAGGGTTAAGCCCTAACCCTCTGTTACCTATTATAACTATACTAGAACACTACTCTAGCATTAAAAGTTAATAAGGAAGAAATTTAAATAAACTATTACTAGCGTAAGGCTATACAATTTAAGAAGTTATTATAAATTACCAGTAAGCCCTAAAGGGCATTAGTTTTTAATCTAATAAATACACCCCTTTATAAGTTAGGGTTTTTAGTATATATTAGCTCTAGAATTACTATAGTTATCTATATAGTAAGGTACTATTAAATAAATAATAACTTATATAATAAGCTATTTACAGTTTTGCTATATAATTACTTATACTTAGATATATATAGCTTAATCTTTAAGATAAGTATATAACTACTAGTAGAATTAACTAGGTAACTATTATAACGCTAGGGTTAGCTATTAGCGCTATAAGCAGCGCTAAAGAAGTTTAGTTACTAGTGTCGCTTACGCTACGTAAACAGCGCTTGCGCCCTCCAGGACGGCCGTTTGGCTAGGCTAATAACGCCTTAGGAGGCTTCTACCTTCCCCCTCTAAATTCCCTAGAGCGCACCGTTCGCCGTGCTATGCCCTGTTAGGGGGTTACGTGGCTTAGGGGCCCTAAGAGAAGAAACTAGCCCTACAGCTTTAGCTATTTAGCGTCTATTGCAGGCGTTTTTCTCCTGTTGCTTTATATAAGTGTAGCTAGCAGCCATCTATCTATAGAACCTATCCTTTAAGACTAGGGGCCTAAAGACCCCTAATCCCTCTAGGTAATCCTAGATTAGCGGTCTGCCTAGGCAGCTACTGTAGTAAGAAGTAACTTCTACTATAAACTCCCTATAACTAAGGACACTGCCCTTTAAGGCTGTTTAGGGAGACACCATGTAGTAGTCTTTAAGATATAGGACTAGTTACGCCGTATTTCTATAGCACGCACCCACTAAGGGGCGAAGTAGCTACGCTATACCGCCTGTTAGGGCCGCACTTACTCTCTTCTTATAGGCCTACTAATATCTTTTAGGCCCCTACCCCGCTCTACTAGGTTTTAGCCTAAAAAAATATTTCCTAAAAAAAAGATTTATATAGGAAAACAAAAAAATTAACTTATAGCCACTAAAACCTTATCTAATCCTATACGTAGCCCTATAGCATGCCTGTCACGCGACCTTACTGTCGCTATCGCTAGTTAATTATAACTACCTAACCTTACTGTTACTATTACTAGTTAATTATAACTACCTAACCTTACTGTTACTATTGCTAGTTAATTATAACCACCTAACCTTACTGTTACTATCGCTAGTTAATTGCCTACGCCTACGTGCACCTGCATGCACTGCCTTTTTCCTCTTCTAGGGTATCTTTTTCTTTTCCAGGGTACCTTTTTTCCTTTCTAGGGTGCCTTTTTTCTCTTCTAGGGTACCTTTTTCCACCTAACTTCCTACCACTATATCTAACGCTATAGGACCCTAACCGCCACAGGCCCTACTGCTTTATAACCGCCCTAGCGCCCTCTATAAGCCTGTCTTACCAGCCTAGCTATTATATAACACCCCCCTATCTAAACGCCGGTTTTTTAAACTTTAAGGCCGGTTTTCTTAGCCGCTATAAGGCCTACCTAAGGGTAAGGTAGTACACTCTACCTACTAGAAGGCGCCCTATAGCCTAGGGCTAGGTGTAAGAGGCCTAGGGCTAGGGCTACTATTAGGCACTTCCTCTTCTAAGGTACCCTTTTTCTTTTCTAGGGTACCTTTTTTTCTTTCTAGGGTACCTTTTTTAGCTTCTAAGGTACCTTTTTTTCTTTCTAGGGTACCTTTAGCTTCTAGGGTACCCTTTTTCTTTTCTAGGGTACCTTTTTTTTTCTTTCTAGGGGACCTTTTTTAGCTTCTAGGTACCTTTTTTTTCTTCTTAGGGTACCTTTTCTTCCCTTCTAGGACTATTTTTCCCCTTTAGGGTATCTTTTTACCTAACTCTACTACTATATCTACGCTATAGGCCCCTACTACTATAGGCTTACTACTATAGCCTATAGCTTTATACTACC
>NW_007361116.1:111065-121651 GCF_000149035.1 Colletotrichum graminicola M1.001
ATATACCTTATATTACTTTACTTTCTTTTTCCTCTTTACTATTCTACTTCCTTTCTCTAGTGTATACCTAATAAAAAAAAACCTCCCCTCTAAAAATAAGATACCTACCTAGTATCTAATAAGAAACTTATTTTTTAGTACCTTATTTTACCTTTTTAAGAAGGTTCCCTTATATATATAGGACCTAAGAGACTACTTATACTCTATTACACCGCCTTATACCTAACCTATATTTCCTAATTAATTCCCCCTAGGCACTTTCTTTTCTAGGGTACCTTTTCCTACTAAGGGGCCCTTCTTTTTGTTAGTAGGAGGCCTCCCTAGGGTACCTTTTCTACCTAGAGCCCCTTCTAGGGTACCTTTTTCCCTTTCTAGGGTAACTCTAGTCTATACACCTAGCCGCCCTCCTGCCCCCCTAGGGCACTTAGGCTCTTATAAGCGGCACTTGACCTCTGGTATCCTTTTCTAGGGTACCTTTTTTGTTCACATAAGACTTAGCCGCACCGGAACGCCGGCGCGGCCTCGCTTATTCTCCTAACCGTCTAGTTACCTTGCGCTCTCCTAGCTAGAGGCCGTTAAAGTTTATAAGGAAATTAAGGCAAAGGAGGGCTTACCCTTAGCAGATCGTAATAACAAGGCTACTCTACTGCTTACAGGACCCTTTTACATATCTAAGTTATCTGCAAAGGATTTAACCCTGCTTATGCTAAAATTATAATTCGTAAAATACTACTACTTACTTTAAAAGCAGTAAAGGAATTGCCTGCTAAGACGCTAAGCTAAAGCCTATTTATGTCTGTCTATACGTGCAGGAAGTATCGTTACGTTCTAGTATAGATTCTAACTTAGAGGCGTTTAGCTATTATCTAGCAGATAGTAGCGTTATAGCACTACCTAGTTAGACAGCTATAAAAACTAATTATCTAAATAAGTAGTTCCTCTTGTACTAAGCTTAATTACTATTATAACAAGGTTATTAGTAAGGTAAAACTAACCTATCTTATAACAGTCTAAACCTAGCTTATGTTCCTTATTAGTAGGTAAACAATCTAACGCTTACTAAATTCTGCTTTAGTATAATAAGAAGAGCTAATATTAAAGGATTAAAAAGCAACGTCGCTATAAACGCTTAGCTGCCACAAGCTAGTTATCCCTATAGTAACTTTTCTAGCACCTCTAGCCTTAAATTTCAAGGGACTAAAGGATTAATAGGCCACACTTTTATAGTTTATATTTACACTAAAAATCAAAATTAAGGGGACTTTTACCCTTTTGTTCTACTAGAGATTTCTATTCTCTATAAGCCCCCCTTAGGACACCTACGTTATAGTTTAATAGATATGCCGCCCTAGCTAAACTCCCTACCTAATAATGTCTTTAACCTAGGTTAGCCTGTAAAGGACCTTAAAACCAGAAGTTAGACATAAATCTAGCCCTGCTTTATTAAATAAGTAAAAAAACAATAGGAGTAGTAGTATTTCACTAGCGCTCAAGCTCCTACCTATTCTACACCTCCTATATCTTTTTATAATATTAAACTAGAGTCAAGCTTAACAGGGTCTTCTTTCCCTACTAATTCTACTAAGCCTATTCCCTTAGCTATAGTTTTGCTAAATAGTAGATAGGGACAGTAGGAATCTTGTTAATCTATTTATACGTATTACTAATTAGATAATAAGGTATTTAGCTACCTTAAGAGAGTTATAGTTACTCCTGCTATTTACCTACGCTTAGTTAAATTACTTTACTTTAATATTTAGAGCACTAAGTAGAAATTATATTACGTTAACACCACTTTCTAGCTATTATAATACTATGTTTTAATTAGATAGTTAGATTCCCCTTATCTATACTAGTTCTAAGTTAGTTATTAATTATACGCCAGACAGCTAAAGCCTGCTAAAGGCGTTAGAACCTAAATACTAGAAGCCTCTAGCCAGTTACCTAGCTAGTGGCGACCTACTCCCAGGCCGTCCGCCTAAAGCCTAACGTACCTAACCCTTAGAGCTAATCCTTATCCTAAAGTTATAGATCTGTTTTGCTAACTTCTCTTATCTATATTATTCTATTAACTAGAGGCTATTTACCTTAGAGACCTACTGCAGTTATAAGTATAACCTAGCGTAAGAATTATTCCTTCCTGCAGATTTTTAAGAGACGTTAAGAGCACACTAGACCTAACAGAAGTGCTAGGCTCTTCTAGCTGTTAAACCCTAGCTCTAGACAAACTAATTTTAAGGTAATAAACTGTTAAGAAGAAAAGAGAACTCTGCCTAGGGCCCCCGCCGTTATCTCCACGTTTAGTTACGTTGCTACGTAAAACCCATATCTAGGTGCCAGAATATTAACTAGCTTCCCTTTTGCTATACAGGGCATAAGTACCCCTTTAAAACAGAACTTCCCTATAGCTTAGGATTAACTAACCTATATCTAACTGCTATTTATATAGAACCTTTCCCTACTTTAGTCCTTTAAGTTCTTATTAAAGTATTTACTACTACTACTAAGATTTACACTAGAGGCTGTTCTACTTAGGCTTACGCCCTAGGCTTTATTACTAACCTCTACGTCTGCCTACTCCTTAGCGTATTATTTCTACACTAAGGGTAAGGTATAGGTAAGTTACTTAAGCGCCATCTATTTTTAGGGCTAGTATATTTAGTAGGTAAGTTATTATATAGTCCTTAGCGGATTCTGACTTCTATAGCCACTATCTTACTGTTAAGATGTACTAACACCTTTTGTAGTGTCTAATAAGTAACTACTTTAGCACCTTAACCTCGCGTTTAGTTTATCCTGTATCGCTAGTTCTGCTTACTAAAAATAGCCTACTAGTGTTAATATATTTAAATACCTACGTTTAATTAAGTAATAAGGGCTTCTTATATATTTAAAGTTTAAGAATAGATAAAGGCTATATAGCGCCTCTAAGTCCCTAATTATTTACTTTACCTTATAAAACTAAGTTTAATACTACTATCCTAAGGGAAACTTTAGCAGAAACTAGCTACTAGAAGGTTTAATTAGTCTTTTGCCCCTATACGTATATTTAACAATTAATTTACATGTTAGAACTGCTATAAGCCTCTACTAGAGTTTCCTCTAGCTTTACCCTATATACGTATAGTTTACCTTCTTTTAGGTCTAACCCTATATGCTCTTACTTAAATCTATCTAAGAACATTAGGATTGGTCGATAATACGCTAAAGCTCTCACCTGCGTTCACTTTTATTACGTATAGGGGTTTAACACCTAAACACTTACATATAAGGTTAACTCCTTGGTCTATGTTTTAAGACAGGTCGCTAATAACTATTACGCTAGCATCCTTACGAACGCGTACCTTAGCCTGCTAAAGGGTATTATATAAGGGGCTATAACACTCCCTAAAGAGAGCTACGTTCCCTAAGCTTTTGTCCCTAACGGCAAGCTAATGCTAGCCTGTGCTAGTAAAGTGCCCTAGCTATAAGAGCTAGGTGATTTACTAGGCGTAAGTCTAGTCATAAGCGCTTCCCTTTTAATAATTTTACATACTGTTTAACCCTCTTTTTGAAGTGCTTTTTATCTTTTAATTACTCTACTTATACGCTATTAGTCTCTAGCTAATATTTAGCTTTAGAAGAAATATACCTCCTATTTTAAGCAGTATTCCTAAACTACTTAACTTATTAAAGGAGCTTTATAGAGGCTTAGTGTCTAACTATATAGGGCTCTTACCCTCTATAGCGTCCTGTTCTAGGGAACTTAGAAGGCACTACGCTAAAAGCATCCTCTACAAATTATAACTTAGGCCTAGGGCTAGATTTTAAATTTAAGCTGTTACCGCTTTACTTGCTGTTACTAGGGCAATCCCTATTAGTTTCTTTTCCTCTGCTTATTAATATACTTAAGTTTAGTAGGTATTCCTACCTAATCTAAGGTTAACTAGTTAAAAAGTTAGGGGTTTTATAGCAAGAGTCCCTCTAGATCCTAATACAAGACGTTAGTTACTACGTAAAGGAGGCTTTAGAAGGGTCTGCCACTACCTTTAAGGGCCTATAACGTACGCTGTAGGGCCCTAACACTAAGCAGAGCTTAAGGGTTAAAATAACGCTTAAACAGGTATACCTACTAAAATACTAGCAGGCGTAATATACGTTTAAAGATTTAATAATTTACTAAATTCTATAATTTATATTACTTATTATATTTTGCTACGTTCTTTATTAATACTAGAACTAAGAGATCTGTTATTAAAAGTTTTAATTATTTACTTATACTACTTAGAAGAGACGTTATTAAATTAGAGTTTAGTTATCCTCTAGCAGGCGCCGAGCCTTGCAGTAGGGCCTGGCCAGGAGGGCGTCCCCTAAAGAGGGGACCCCCTAACCTACTAAAGTAACAGTTAGGTATATTTATAAAGGGTTATAAAGCAGTAACTTAGTAATAATCCCTCCACTAGTTTACTAATAGAGACCTTATTACGACTTTTACTTCCTCTAAATAACTAAGTTTAGATAACTTTCTAGCCTTAAGTGGTAGTTACCTACCTCTCTAGGCTAGTCTAAAAGCCTTACTAAGCTATTTAATTAGTAGTAGTAACAGGCAGTGTATATAAAAGGTAGAGACGTAATTAACGTAAGCTAATAACTTGCGCTTACTAGGGATTCCTTATTAAAGAGCAATAATTATAATGCTTTATCCCTAGCACGACGGAGTTTAATAAGATTACCTAGGCCTTCCGGCCAAGGGAGTACTTACTGGCTCTGTTAGTGTAACGTGCGTGCGGCCTAGAACATCTAAGGGCATTATAGACCTGTTATTACCTTGCACTTCTATTAGCTTAAGCTAATAGTCCCTCTAAGAAGCTAGCGTACTACTAAAGTAATACAGGCTATTTAGCAGGTTAAGGTCTTGTTTATTATTATAATTAAGCAGATAAATCACTCCACTAACTAAGAACAGCTATACACTACTACCTACAAAATTAAGAAAGAGCTCTTAATCTATTAATCCTTATTATATCTAGACCTAGTAAGTTTCCCTATGTTAAGTTAAATTAAGCTACAGGCTCTACCCCTAGTGGTGCCCTTCTGTTAATTTCTTTAAGTTTCAGCCTTACGACTATACTCCCCCTAGAGCCTAAGCACTTTAATTTCTTGTAAGGTGCTAAATAAGTTAAAAAATAACATTATCTAATCCCTAGTTAGTATAGTTTATAGTTAAGACTATAACAGTATCTAATTATCTTTAATCCCCTAACTTTTATTCCTAATAAATAAAAACATCCTTAGTAAATACTTTTATAGTAGTTAGTCTTTAATAAATCTAAGAATTTTACCTCTAATAATTAAATACTAATGCCCCTAACTGTCCCTATTAATTATTACAGTAGTCCTAGAAACTAATAAAATAGAACTACACGTCCTATTCTATTATTCTATACTAATATATTTAAGTATAGGCCTGCCTAAAGCACTCTAATTTTTTTAAAGTAAAAGTCCTACTTCCCTAGCACACCTAGTAAAGGGCATATGGTTCTGCAGAGGGAAAGGCCTAGCTAGACTAGTGCACGCGGTGAGGTAGACTAGCTAGCTAGGCCTAAGGTTCTACTACAAGCTTTTTAACTATAACAACTTTAATATACGCTATTAAAGCTAGAATTACTATAGCTGCTAGCACCAGACTTACCCTCTAATTATTCCTTATTAAGGGATTTAAATTATACTTATTCTAATTATAAGACCTAAAAGAGCCCTATATTAGTATTTATTGTCACTACCTCCCTATGTCAGGATTAGGTAATTTACGCACCTGCTGCCTTCCTTAGATATAGTAGCCGTTTCTTAGGCTCCTTCTCTAGGGTCAAGCCCTAACCCTCTGTTACCTGTTATAACTATACTAGAACACTACTCTAGTATTAAAAGTTAATAGGGAAGAAATTTAAATAAACTATTGCTAGCGTAAGGCTATATGATTTAAGAAGTTATTATAAATCACTAGTAAGCCCTAAAGGGCATTGGTTTTTAATCTAATAAATACACCTCTTTATAAGTTAGGGTTTTTAGTATATATTAGCTCTAGAATTACTATAGTTATCTATATAGTAAGGTACTATTAAATAAATAATAACTTATATAATAAGCTATTTACAGTTTCACTATATAATTGCTTATACTTAGACATATATAGCTTAATCTTTAAGATAAGTATATAACTACTAGTAGAATTAACTAGGTAACTATTGTAACGCTAGGGTTAGCTATTAGCGCTGTAAGCAGCGCTAAAGAAGTTTAGTTACTAGTGTTGCTTGCGCTGCGTAAACAGCGCTTACGCCCTCCAGGACAGCCGTTTGGCTAGGCTAACGACGCCCTAGGAGGCTTCCACCTTCCCCCTCTAAATTCCCTAGAGCGCACCGTTCGCCGCGCTATGCCCTGTTAGGGGGTTGCGTGGCTTAGGGGCCCTAAGAGGAGAAACTGGCCCTGTAGCTTTAGCTATTTAGCGTCTATTGTAGGCGTTTTTCTCCTGTTACTCTATATAAGTGTAGCTAGCAGCTATCTATCTATAGAACCTATCCTTTAAGACTAGGGGCCTAAAGACCCCTAATCCCTCTAGGCAATCCTAGATTAGCGGTCTGCCTAGGCGGCCACTATAGTAGGAGGTAACTTCTACTATAAACTCCCCGCGACTGAGGACACTGCCCTTTAAGGCTGTTTAAGGAGACACTATGTAGTAGTCTTTAAGATATAGGACTAGTTACGCCGTATTTCTATAGCGTGCACCCGCTAAGGGGCAGAGTAGCTGCGCTATGCTGCCTGTTAGGGCCGCACTTACTCTCTTCTTATAGGCCTACTGACATCTTTTAGGCCCTTACCCTGCTCTACTAGGTTTTAGCCTAAAAAAACATTTCCTAAAAAAAAGATTTATATAGGAAAACAAAAAAATTGACTTATAGCTACTAAAACCTTATCTAATCCTGCACGCAGCCCTGTGGCATGCCCGTCGCGCGACCTCGCCGTCGCCATTACTAGTTAATTATAACTACCTAACCTCGCTATCGCCGTTGCTAGTTAATCGTAACCACCTAACCTTACTGTCGCTATTGCTAGTTAATTATAACCACCTAACCTCACTGTTGCCGTCGCTAGTTAATTGCCTACGCCTGCGTGCACCTGCGTGTACCGCCTTTTTCCTCTTCTAGGGTATCTTTTTTTTTTCTAGGGTACCTTTTTTCCTTTCTAGGGTGCCTTTTTTCTCTTCTAGGGTACCTTTTTCTACCTAACTTCCTACCACTATATCTAACGCTATAGGACCCTAACCGCCGCAGGCCTTACTGCTTTGTGACCGCCCTGGCGCCCTCTATAAGCCTGTCTTACTGGCCTAGCTGTTATATAACACCCCCCCGTCTAAACGCCAGTTTTTTAAACTTTAAGGCCGGTTTTCTTAGCCGCTATAGGGCCTACCTAGGGGTAAGGTAGTACACTCTACCTACTAGAAGGCGCCTTATAGCCTAGGGCTAGGTGTAAGAGGCCTAGGGCTAGGGCCGCTGTTAGGCACTTCCTCTTCTAGGGTACCCTTTTTCTTTTCTAAGGTACCTTTTTTTCTTTCTAAGGTACCTTTTTTAGCTTCTAGGGTACCTTTTTTTCTTTCTAGGGTACCTTTAGCTTCTAGGGTACCCTTTTTTTTTTCTAAGGTACCTTTTTTTTCTTTCTAGGGTACCTTTTTTAGCTTCTAGGGTACCTTTTTTTCTTCCTAGGGTACCTTTTCTTCCCCTTCTAGGGTACTGTTTTTCCCCTTTTAGGGTATCTTTTTTACCTAACTTCTTACTACTATATCTTACGCTATAAGGCCCCTACTACTATAGGCCTTTACTACTATAGGCCTTATAGCTTTATAACTACCCTAGCGCCCTCTATAAGCCTACCTTACTAGCCTACTTACTATATAACACTCCTATATCTAAACGCTAGTTTTTTAAACTTTAAGGCCGGTTCTTTTAGCCACAATAAGGCCTACCTATAGGTAGTATAGTACACTCTACTTACTAAAGGGTACTCTATAGCCTTATACTAGAAGTAGTAAGTCTAAAGCCTAGGTCTACCTAAGTAGACCTCTATATCTATAGTCTTTATTTAGTTTTACTTTTTAAAAGAAATATTCTTTATACTTTACTTTTTCTATATCTATTTATCTTTATATACCTTATATTACTTTACTTTCTTTTTCTTTTTTACTATTTTACTTCTTTTTTCTAGTGTATACCTAATAAAAAAAAACCTCCCCTCTAAAAATAAGATACCTACCTAGTATCTTAATAAGAAACTTATTTTTTAGTACCCTATTTTACCTTTTTAAGAAGGTTCCCTTATATATATAGGACCTAAAAGACTACTTATACTCTATTACACCGCCTTATACCTAACCTATATTTCCTAATTAATTCCCCTTAGGCACTTTCTTTTCTAGGGTACCTTTTCCTACTAAGGGGCCCTTCTTCCCGTCAGTAGGAGGCCTCCCTAGGGTACCTTTTCTACCTAGAGCCCCTTCTAGGGTACCTTTTTCTCTTTCCAGGGTAACTCTAGTCTATACACCTAGCCGCCCTCCTGCCCCCCTAGGGCACTTAGGCTCTTATAAGCGGCACTTAACCTCTAGTATCTTTTTCTAGGGTACCTTTTTTATTTACATAAGACTTAGCCGCACCGGAACGCCGGCGCGGCCTTGCTTATTCTCCTAACCGTCTAGTTACCTTGCGCTCTCCTAGCTAGAGGCCGTTAAAGTTTATAAGGAAATTAAGGCAAAGGAGGGCTTACCTTTAGCAGATTATAATAACAAGGCTACTCTACTACTTACAGGACCCTTTTATATATCTAAGTCGTCTGTAAAGGATTTAACCCCGCTTGTGCTAAAATTATAATTCGCAAAATACCACTACTTGCTTTAAGAGCAGTAGAGGAATTGCCTGCTAAGACGCTAAGCTAAAGCCTATTTATGTCTGTCTATACGTACAGGAAGTATCGTTACGTTCTAGTATAGATTCTAACTTAGAGGCGTTTAGCTATTATCTAGCAGATAGTAGCGTTATAGCACTACCTAGTTAGACAGCTATAAAAACTAATTATCTAAATAAGTAGTTCCTCTTGTACTAAGCTTAATTACTATTATAACAAGGTTATTAGTAAGGTAAAACTAACCTATCTTATAACAGTCTAAACCTAGCTTATGTTCCTTATTAGTAGGTAAACAATCTAACGCTTACTAAATTCTGCTTTAGTATAATAAGAAGAGCTAATATTAAAGGATTAAAAAGCAACGTCACTATAAACACTTAGCTACTATAAGCTAGTTATCCTTATAGTAACTTTTCTAGCACCTCTAGCCTTAAATTTTAAGGGACTAAAGGATTAATAGGCTACACTTTTATAGTTTGTATTTACACTAAAAATCAAAATTAAGAGGACTTTTACCTTTTTATTCTACTAGAGATTTCTATTCTCTATAAGCCCCCCTTAGGACACCTGCGTTATAGTTTAACAGATATACCGCCCTAGCTAAACTCCCTACCTAACAATATCTTTAACCTAGGTCGGCCTATAAAGGACCTTAAAACTAGAAGTTAGACGTAAATCTAGCCCTGCTTTATTAAATAAGTAAAAAAACAATAGAAGTAGTAGTATTTTACTAGCGCTAAAGCTCCTACCTATTCTACACCTCCTATATCTTTTTATAATATTAAACTAGAGTTAAGCTTAACAGGGTCTTCTTTCCCTACTAATTCTACTAAGCCTATTCCCTTAGCTGTAGTTTTACTAGATAGTAGATAAGGACAGTAGGAATCTTATTAATCTATTTATACGTATTACTAATTAGATAATAAGGTATTTAGCTACCTTAAGAGAGTTATAGTTACTCCTGCTATTTACCTACGCTTAGTTAAATTACTTTACTTTAATATTTAGAGCACTAAGTAGAAATTATATTACGTTAACACCACTTTCTAGCTATTATAATACTATGTTTTAATTAGATAGTTAGATTCCCCCTTGTCTATACTAGTTCTAAGTTAGTTATTAATTGTACGCCGGACGGCTAAAGCCTGCTAAAGGCGTTAGAACCTAGATACTAGAAGCCTCTAGCCAGTTACCTAGCTAGTGGCGACCTACTCCCAGGCCGTCCGCCTAAAGCCTAACGTACCTAACCCTTAGAGCTAATCCTTATCCTAAAGTTATAGATCTGTTTTGCTAACTTCTCTTATCTATATTATTCTATTAACTAGAGGCTATTTACCTTAGAGACCTACTGCAGTTATAAGTATAACCTAGCGTAAGAATTATTCCTTCCTGCAGATTTTTAAGAGACGTTAAGAGCACACTAGACCTAACAGAAGTGCTAGGCTCTTCCAGCCGTTAAACCCTAGCTCTAGACAAACTAATTTTAGGGTAATAGACCGTTAAGAAGAAAAGAGAACTCTGCCTAAGGCCCCTGCTATTGTCTCCGCGTTTAGTTACGTTGCCGCGCAAAACCCACATCTAGGTGCTGGAATATTAACCGGCTTCCCTTTTGCTATACCGGGCCTTCTTACCCCTTAAAACAGAACTTCCCTATAGCC
>NW_007361117.1:0-20980 GCF_000149035.1 Colletotrichum graminicola M1.001
TTACCTTTCTACCTTTTATATAAGTTAATTAAGCTATAAGAGATAAAGTTAAATAAAACTACTTATTATTATATTCTTTATTACTATTCTAAACTACCTTATAGGTTTATACGTTATATTAGTCTTTCTATAATTACTATATTATTATATATATAGTTTACTACCCTTTATATAAGCTTCTTTCTAAGATGTTTTCTTACCTCTAGCTTTAACACCCTCTTTTTCTCTTTATAGCGCCTCTACTTTACTTATATTAAGTAACCCTTTAGGACGTAGTTAGGCCTTTTTAGCTCTCTAGCGCTTACTAAGTATATTTATTCTTATATAAAGTCTAAGGTTCTTAGCCTTAATAAAAGTAAGCCTATATACTAACTTACTAATATATTTAGCTTAAAAGTTAATTACCTTATATATTAGTTTTAAAAAGCTTTATTAATATCCTTAGATCTTCTTTTTTAGTAAACTAGTACTTTTTATACGCTCTAGTGCTATATTTAGTACTTTTAGGTCTTATAATCCTAAGCTAGTTAGACGTAAGCTAGAAGGTATTAGTATATTTAGCTTAAAGTCTAGGTAAGAAATAACTACTTTAGAGTTAAAAAGTATAAGGCTAGACTATCTAAAGCTAGCTTATATTCTTTTTATTAAAGAAAAATATACTACTTTAAAGGTAGGAAAGAAGTTATTTTTTATAATATATAAAATATATATTTATATTATCTTTTTAATTTCTTTACTATATAAAAGCTTTAATAGGCTAAAATAACTTATATTAAAAGCTAAAGCTTATATAATAAATAAAGAGATATATATAAAGTAATAATCTTTTATTCTTTATAAAAAGTATTAAATCTAGTTAATTTATAGCTATTATAGCTATTAAGGATTAGGATTTAATAAGTACTTTTATATAAGACTTAATATACTAGTTAAAATAAGATAACTAATTTAGGCTAATTTTATTTATTATTTATTTATTTTTACTTAAGTAAATACACTATTTAGCTAGAAATTAGCTGTTTTAGTACTAAGAGAGGAGGTAATATTTACTTTTTATAATAATATATAAAGGTATTACCTAGCTGTTTATATATACACCTTAAATAATAGAAATCTATTCTTAATTACTAGGCTACTTTATATTAGGCCTTCCCTTATAGTTAGAGGTTATAATAACCTTTATATATAATAGTATTTTTATTAAAAACCTAGTCTTATTAAAATTATAGATATTATAATCTTATACTTTATACCTTATTATTACGTTTTATATAAGTATAAACTAGCCTTATATAATTATAAGATTTTTAGCTAAGACTTTATTATAGTTAAGTTAATATTAACATTATATTCTTAATTATAGTTATTATTATATAAAGTTCTCTACTTATTAAGGTCTTATTTATATTATATTATATACCTTTAGGAGTTACTTAGCTATATCCTAAACGTCCTCTTGTTTGAGAGAAAACCCTTAGTTAATTAGGTTAATAACTCTCTTAAGAATTACCTCTTTCTTAACTTTTATTATCTTCTTTAAATTTAGACGTGTCTTATCTTATATAACGCGTCTAGTAAGTTAGTAATAGAGTAAGGATTAAGGGACCTTAAAGATAGTAGCTGAGTTTTATATACACATCTTTAGGTCTTTTTTAATAGCTTAGATAGTAAGGTTAATATAGCTTTTAATTAAAAAAGATTATATATTTATATATAAAGAAATACTAGTGTAAAGGTTAAAAAAAAAGAAAAGACAGGAAGTAGGCTACTTACTATAATAGGCTACTTACTATATATATATATTAATATAAATTATTATTATTACTATTATTATAAGTAATAAATTATAAGTATAAGTTATAATAAGGAAGTAAACTTATTATACTACTATATAGTTATATATAGAGGCTACTAAAGGTAATAAGTAGATTAAGAATAGTAATAAAGTATTTAGGTATATTATAGTGGTAAGTAAGTAACTACTTATAATAATCTTTATTGTATAAGGTATTATTATAACTAGTTACTTACACTAGCTAGGTAGTCTATATAATAAGTATATTAATAACCTTAAGTTTACTTTTACTAGTATTTTCTCTAGTAGTTAAATTATAAGAGGTATAGTAAAGCGTAGTAAGGCGTAAAAGGTATACATTATTACCTTTAAAGTGTTATTTAAGCTTTACTATTATTATAATAGAATTATCAGAATAACTAAGTAATAAGGTAATATAATACTTATTTAGCTTCTCTTTAAGTATTACTTTTACTACTATACTATAGTAGCTTTATAGTATACTTATATATATATAAAGATTATAAAAAGTAATAACTTTAAGTTAAGAGTTTTATATCGGCTACTATTATACTTTAAACCTAGATTATTAATATAAAACTTTATTAAGTCTATTAATTACCTTAGCGTTAAGCTACATTACTTACTTACTATAGTAGTAGGCTTAGCTAGTATTACTATAAGTAATATATATTGTTAAATTTAATTCTTATAAATTACTACTATTACTTAAGGTTTTTATAGTAATAAGGCTAAAAGAGATATAAATTATAGATTATTATAAGAGGTTACCTAGGTAATTACTAGTAATTTATAAGCTATAGCTTCTTTAGCTATTCTTAATATAATAACAGCCTAAATAAGTAACACTACTACATTAGTAATCCTCTTATAGAAATCCTTATCTACTAACTGTCTTTTGAATTCTCTAACCTTTTATATAGTAGTATTAATTCTCTCTTTATTTAAAATAATAGGCTTTTTATTTTATATAGCTTAGTAAAGATATAATATAATTATAAAGTTTTTTACCTAGTTAACTTATACTTTATAGATTATAAGCTATTTATATAACTTCTTATATATCTTATATAGTTTAAAAGTAAAGTCCTTAATTTCTAACTTTTTAAAGCTATATTATATCTTATTTTATAACATATTATATAAATAGTTATTTACTTTATACTATATAATATAATATATAGCTATAGTAATAAGGCTATTATATTACTTAGCCTTTGTAAGATCCTTTAGTAGTTTTATAATATAATCTTTTTCTTAAAGATTAAGAAGAATATACTTCCTAAAGTTACTAAGTATAAAGTATAAGTTACTTATTATAGCTACTAGACTTATAGCGTAATATAATATTATATACTTATTATAAATTGTTATAAGTTACTTAATTAATTTACCTTCTTATATATTACTTATTATCTTTTTATACTCACTTATCTTAGTTACTTACCTATAATTACCTTCTAGTAGCCTAACTACCTCTTAGTTATAGACGTTTCTCTTAACTATTATTAAAAGGTATATATATCTATTAGAGTATTTACTACTAGTAGTATAAATAACTATAAAGACTTATAGTTAAAGAAAAACTTAATAAAGAAAAGGCTTTTAGTAAGCTTATAGGTAATAAAGACTATTATATTAGTAGTATAAAATAACTTAAAAGAAAAACAAAAAAGATATATAAATAAGAGAAAGTTAGTAAGCTTTATAAGCTTATAATAGAAAGAAAGAAAAAGGTAAATAATTACTAATTAATAGTAAGTTAGTATTTAAAGTAAGGTGTTTTTTGTAATTAGATAAAGAACTTCTTATATAATAATAAAGTTAATTTACTAATATAAATAAACTAAATATACACGACCCTTACGATATTAAGAAGATATAGCTACTAGGTAATATAAATTAACCTATAATAGACGTGTAGTATAATCTTACTATAAAGGTATTTATAGATAGAATTCTTAGTAACTAATTAGGGCTACTATAAATAATTAATAAAGAAATTACCTCTTCTGATGTTATCTTACTAATCTATAGTATCTTATAGTAGTAGTTACTATAAAGTTTACTACTAATTAATACTAGTTTTATAAAGGCAGTAATATAGTTAACTATATATATTAATAGGTAGTAATAAATAAATAGAGGTAAATACTAGTTCTAAATTTAAATATAAAAAGAAGAAAAACTATTATAGGATTACGTAGCTAATTAGCTGTGTAATAACCTTATAGATCTAGTAGATCTATAGTAAATTAGCTGTAGTTAGTCTAGCTATTTTAGCGTTAATCTATACCACTAATATCTAGGCAATAGTTAACATTATAATAGTAATACTAAGTAGTAAATATAATATATTAAAAGTTACTTTAAATACGTTATTTACTAATAACATACTGAATTATTATAGCTTATAAGTATATAACCTAAAGCTATTTAAAGGGCTTATTTCTTATTAAGATAAAAGATAAGATATTATAATAATATTAACTACTAAGCCTAGATTACTAGTACTATTATTTACTATATTTTAAATATCTTTTACTAGTAGATTAATTACTATCCTAAGTATTAAACTATTAACTTAAATAAGAAATAAATTATTACTCAATAAGTAAATAGCTAATAAAGAGCTATTATTTATTTATATAATTTATAATAATACCTAGAGCATAATAATTATTATTTATTTAGAAGCAAAGCTATAGTATATAAACATTTATAACTACTAGCTATACTAAAAAATACTACTAAGTTAAACTACTATTAAATATAAGAAGGTAACTAAATTAATAGCTTATAGATTAGTAGAGATGCTTATTATACTATAATTTACTAACTTTATAGCTTAATTAAATATTAGTAGGTAGTATTCATATTAAAAACTAACTTAATAGTAAGAATTAGCTAATAATAAAGTAGCGCTTCACTAATAAATAAAGAAAAACATAATATAAAATATTAAAAGATAATTAATAAGTAAGAAAAGATATTTAGTATCGTCTTATAGTAATTACTATATTACTAATACTAACGGGGTACATTAATTATAGTAGAAGTATATATAAATTTACTAGTAAATATGTAGTTACTATATAGTAAGTTACTAAAGAATAACTAGTAAAATTACCTTACTTTACTAGCAATTCTACTTATAATATTGCTAGGATTAGCCTAGGATTTCCTAACTAAGAAATAGGGAGATTTCCTTGTTATTATAGGATTTTACTATAGTTAACCTACATACAGCGTAATTAATTAACTATTATAATCCCTATTATTTCCTTGTTATTATAGGATTTTACTATAGTTAACCTACATACAGCGTAATTAATTAACTATTATAATCCCTATTATTTAACATATTTAAACCTAAATAAGATGTAACTAGATCTAGAGACATAATATAGCTTAATAAAGACAACCTAGGCAAGACGGTCTCTCTCTTGCTTGCCGCTTCTAGTTGCAGCTGCAGGCACGTTCGTGTGTGTTCTATAAAGTGCTTTGACGATGGCGTCTGCATCGCCAGCCGACCGGCCCCCGCTTGCCTTCTCCTGTCATGCATGTGAGCCTCTGACGGCTTGCGCGTCATATTATCCTAGTCACTCACTGCCCGTCGATAGCTCTGTCCCTTTCTCTGGCATCGTTCTAAATATCCTCACGCATGAGCCCTTGTCAAGACAAAACATACCCAGTCGTTCGTACCGCTTCCTGCGGCACCAATAGAGCCTTCATCGACACGGCCACCGCTGCCGACGACAACTACGACCGCGTTAGCGTAAGAGGAACAGCCCCAAGTTTAGGGTCACACTAGCTCCGTCACTCTTTTCCTCTTAGTCAACTCACCAGGTCCTCTCCCTCTTCAGTATACACAACGACGGAGATGACACGTCTTTTTCATCAAGCAGCGCCTTACCCCTTTCGACGGCTCATTGCACGCTGCCCCCTCACCGACCTGGAAGGATCCGAGACAATGCCCGCGCACAAGGCTAGCACCGCGACCTCCGAATCACACACACATCCATCTGTCTTGTAAGCGACTACATCATCACTAAGAACAGGTCAGTATGGTTAGCCGACGTGTCACCTGGCCTGACACCACATTGTTCCACAGGTCTAACACTTCACCCAACAACGAAAGACCGAATTGGTCTCCAATCAACGGCGGGCCAACATCACACACCCCTTCCACCGCCAGAAAGACGCTTAGAAATGGTCAACACCGTCAGCGACCAACGACATCCCTCAAATGCGACAAACAACGACAGTCCGATGCTATCCGAGTAATTCCCGTGCCGTCAAGACGCCTAAGCAGTCATCAAGACAACTATCTATAACCGTTAAGCGGTGCTTTTCACCGTCCAAGTCACTGACTCAAACCGTCGCCGCTGCTTTGTGCGACCTTGATGAGATCCAAACCACAAAGTTTGCATGTAAGATGTCTTGCATTGAGAATTTGATTCCATAATGAACTTTGAAATAAATATTACAAGCAAGGCTGTAAATGGGGTGCGTGTTATACAAAATGGAACCATGTAGATGAAATTGAACATATTATAAAAGTTTAAAGTGGGTAGCGTAATTAAAAGGGTAGCCAGGATATAAAGGTAACTATAAGGTAGGTGCTTTAAATTATTCAATCGGAAACTCCGTAGTTAGGTCTTGTCCACAGACTGGGACTAGTCAGAAACCTAAAGTGTATAATGCGAGTCAGAAGCAGATGACAAGCACTTCTGCTATTTATTGTGTTTATTACAGTATTAAGAAGATTAATATAGTACCTATAATAGTTTGGTTAGGGTATCTCTGAGTGGACCAACGCCGCTGCAATCCTTAAGCCCTTTCCCCCTTTTCGCGGATTGAAAGGCTAGTTATGCCCTTAGGCGTATTTGCTACTTTAGTATAAGGGTCTTCCAAAGCCCCTTGATATTGTATCCTCTGTTGCTCTAGTTTACCTACTCTTCTTACTAACCTTGCTTTATTTGTATCATAAAATGACGTTCATACAGTACAGCATTCTCACCCTTCTATTTTTAGTGCTAGCTAATGGCCTTATCCTACCGCCCAGCTTGCAGTCATTAGAAGCTACAACACCTCAGCCGCTAAAAAAACGACAGTCCAGGACAAACGCACAGATAGTCGGTGGTAACATTGGTAAAGGAAACAGTGGGTTTTGTAAAGATTCTCAGGTGCAGAGGATCACTGCCGACCTGAAATGGATGCATGAACTTGCTGGTGCTGCGTCTGACTTTTTGCTCCAACCTGACTCTCATACCACTGCAGCATATATTGCATGGTTTGGAGGTACGTTTGGGTGGTCTACCCACTTTGGACAAAGACCAATATACTCTTAATTATTTCTAACCTCTGACGTTAGAATCCTATGCATCTGCCACCAGGGCGACAGAGATCGGGAATAAAGTCTTCAAAAGTATATGGAATATGGGCCTACGGTCTGTGAGATATACCGAGAGTGTCGAGGACGGCAGTTATAATGCCATAGTTTTTGGATGCTTTCCTACAGACCCACAGTACTGTACAGCAAACACCTATGCTGTCGCTCGTGACAACCGGTACAGCTATGTCATGGTTTGCCCGAGTTACTTTGGCCTTAGTCAAAAGTACACAGAAGCATTTGCATCTTGGAGGGATAAGCGGGAGGATATAGATGTTGGTGGACAGATTCTACTACACGAAATGCTACATCAACGTATAGTAGTCGGAGCAGACTATTACGCTCATGATTACGCTTACCGCCCGGACAAGTAAGCAAACTATCTATACTTCTAGTATTTGGAGAAACAGTATTGACAAAGGAGTAACAGCTGTTTGTCCCTCCCGGATTGGAAGAAGAAAGGGAATGCTGAAAACTATGCTCTTTTTGCTTTAGAAGTTAAAGCTAATCCAGAGCGAGCAAAACTTCAAGTTGATTTAAGGGCGCCAGAGGGAGCGGGTGAGAATGCAAAGAGGCTATTAAAACCTAGTAATTAATATAGAAAAGCTATAAGACAGAAGGTTAACATACATCTCTTACTAATTACAGTTACCACCTAAACACCCATTGCCAACTCCAACACACTATAGTCTGCCAAGATCACCAAGAAATACCTAGTCATAAGATGCCTTTTGTGAGTGCTTGCTTTGCTATAATGGCTTGATGACTTGGGTGGTGATAACCTTTGTGCATGCGGCTGCCCCATTTGATTCTATGGGTCCTAGTTACTACAAGAAGCAGAACCTATCCAGTTTCTACGCTGTTGGGTTCATATGCTCTGGTATAGAACAACGGCTTCTATTACAAGCCGTTATATAATGAGCGTACATCCACAGCTAGTGTCGGCCTATGTTAGATAGCTAGTGTAATAGGACAAGTTAGGTCCTATTAATAAAAGATTACTAAGAGTGACTAAGTAAGCTTTGTCCTATGCTCTCCTTACTATACTAAACTAGGGAAACTGTTATCATTCTATTACAAGTGGCGACTGCCTAGTCTATAGCTAGACAGTTGCGCCTAGATTTACATGTTGTAACAGGTTCACCTTTCTTAATGAATATATACTAACCCCTAAGTCTTGCTATGTGTTCAGTATTTGCTGTCTACAACCTCTGCTATTGTGTGATTTATAACTATTGTTTCCCTATTCTATGGAACATAAAAAGCTATAGTATAGGTGGTCGAAAGACCCTATTCTATGGAACACAACAAGCTATTTAGTTTTATATTATAGCTGTCTTATTAGTGGTGTTCTTCTTAATGCTTGTCCTATGCAGACTGGCCCCGTCCAGGTCGTCAACCGTCAGCACCCATATGGCAAGCGCCCCTCTGAGCGGCGATATCGACGTCTTCCCGCGCCAGAACTTTTTCCCATGCTGCCTCTTTGCCTCCTTGATGAAACGTTTCTCCTCCTCTTCGACCTTATCCAATCCGAGCTAGACGATGCTTCTGTCCAGGGTCCGAGTTCTTTTGCTCCTCTCTCAACG
Organism: Colletotrichum graminicola M1.001; assembly: GCF_000149035.1. Taxonomy (NCBI): domain Eukaryota; kingdom Fungi; phylum Ascomycota; class Sordariomycetes; order Glomerellales; family Glomerellaceae; genus Colletotrichum; species Colletotrichum graminicola. The sequence continues at coordinate 8,798 of NW_007361117.1, forward strand.
TCCAGGCTACCAACCCGTGTCGCGGTTCCTACCTCGTATAGGAGACACAGTGTAAGGGTATGAGCCAACAGCGTGGGAGCTACTGCGATCAATTGGGCACGAATTGTGGACGTTTGCTACAACGGCGATAGAGAGCGGTGATGCTAGAAATCAGGTAGTTTTTACCTAAGCAGGCACGTCTATGCTGGCTTAGATTCTATCGTCTAGCAGATTATAGTAAAGCAGAGTCACTAATCGCCTATATATGTATTCTATCTATAGTAAGGAGCAAGGCCTTTTATAAGAAATGTAATAAACCGCAGCGTCTGGTTATTATAGAGTAAAGTTGTTGGAATCACCAGGATGGTGATACGGTTAACCGTACGTATCAATAGGCAATTGACGAATAATAGGGGAATATACCGGTTCTGAATTATACGTAAAGAAGAGAAACTATCTATAGGTGTTATGCAGCGACATCGCCAGGTAATACCCCGTAGATCCCCTGGTGGATCTACAGTTAATTAGCTGTAGTTTCTCTGTCGGATTAGCGTTAATTATAGCGCTAATAATCTAGGCAATAGTTAACATTATAACACTAGTAACCTTCTAAAGTGCTATAAATTACCCCCTTATCTTCTAGTTATCTATAAAGGGCCTAAAAACGTAATAAAAGTAAAAGCTAAAAAGTATTTAATACTTTTTATATATATAACTTATTATATATATAAAACCTATCTGTTTATTTATATCTCTAATTAACTATTATTAACTAACTGCTCTAGCGCTTTATTTAGTAATAACTTTATAAATCTATTAGCTAGGTTATTCTCTCCTTATATCTATTAGATCTTATAGATCTTATATTACTTATATAACTAGTAAAGCGCTATAATATTAATTATAAGTTACTTCTTCTTAGTAGTGCTAAGCTTTATAAGGCACTTATAGAGAGAATATAAATTAGTATAAAGGATTATTAGGATTTATAGTATCTTAAAGTAGTTAGTAATTATTATAAGTATAGTACTAATTACGTATATAACGTTAGCGCTAGTAACTATATTATAGACTTTAGAGGCTAGTATACTATATATAACTTTTTTATACTTTATTAAGCTAAAGTAAATAATATTACTAGTAAGTATATATTTCTTTCTATTAGTAGTAAGTTATATAATATTACTTTTACTAGTAAGTATAATCAGACTCGAAGGATGAGTCCTAATTCATGGTAGCAAATAGTTAAGGTGACTTATTTATTATTTAATCTAGTAGTTAAAAGTCTTAATCTTCTCCTCTATAGGCCTTTAGTGTTATATAGTAACTAAGTAGTTAAAGTAAGCCTTAGGTTAGTAGATTAATATAATATATACCCTATAGGCCTTTTACTAGATAAAATCTTACTTAGTAGTAAGTAAATTTATATTAATAAGCTAAAGCTTCTTACCTTAATCCTTTTAGTAAAAATTTATCTTACTATTATAGCTAAAAGAAAACATACTACTATTAAAGGTAATAGAATTATTAATAGTTAGTAGTTACTTAGGCTTTATAGTAAAAGTTACTTTCTTAAGCTTTTTCTCCTGTTAGGTAGAGAATCTATTATTTATAAGGCTAATTATATTATCTATTTATATACTAATAATACTAAAATCTTTATTACTAGGTAATAATATTAAGAGGTAGTAGTTAAAGGTTAATAAATTTATCTAGAGATTCTCTTTGTAGTAGTAGTTATTTATAGCCTACTAGTAAGTACTTACCTTAGTAATACTATAAAGTGGCTTTATTACCTTTATAATAAAGTCACTAGGGTAAAGATAGTGTATTTATATAAGAAGTCTTATAAGAATAATATAGTTAAGTAGTATTATAGATTAGGTATACGTCTAGGTAATATTATATACCTAGAGCTAAAATCTATATTAGAGAAGTAAAGAGGTAAAAGTAAAGATAAGTCACTAGGCTATTTATTAGATAGTAAGTAACTATATAAGGATTATCCTTTTACTATTATTAGTATAGCCTTAAATAACTAACTATAATTCCTTATATAGTTACTTATTTCTCCTCTTAACTTTATATACTATATATAACTTAAAGATCTATATATTACTATACGCTTTCTTATTATAGGTAATAATATAAAATACACTACAGTTAATAAAGGCTTTTACTTTTACCTTATTAGATTCCTTAAAAAGCTTACTAAGCGTAGTCTAATACCTTTTTTATATAGTTTAATAGTAAGCGTATAGTCTATCTTTTTCTTTATAGTAAGGTATATATTAAAGACGTTAATAGTAGGGTGTATCTTATAAAAAAAAGTGTTAACTAGGTTCTTTTATAGGCAGCTATAGCCTTACTATAGAGGCGTTTTATTATTAATAATAATAGTATTATATACTTCCTCTATAGATTTAGGGGTTATTATAGGCTTTTCTTCTTATACCTATATAGAATTATTACCTACTTTAGCTATTACTAGTAGTAGTAGTAATTAATCTTTCTCTTATACTATATAGTATAGCTTTACTATAGTAATATAAAAGTTATATAGGCTATAAGGTAACTTAATAGTATAAGTAGTGTTATTATTAGTAAGTAAGTAAAACAGGCCTTACTAGCTGTCTTTTTTACGCTATATATAGATAAGTAATTAGAGGGGTAGCGCTATAGTATCTATAGTATCTAGGCTATTACGCGTTACTATTATATTATATACTTATCTCTTAGTGTAGATTTAATATACTATATTTATAGCCTCTTTTACTACTTTAGTGTGCTATATAGTAGAAGGAGTAGGTAGTAAATTATCTATAATATAAGAGTATATACTAAAAATAAGTAGGGTTAGCACTAGGCTATTAGGGCTAGCGGTATTATTAATAGTCTTAATAGCTAGTTAAAGGGTAACTTTAGGTTTATAATTACTATCTATATAAAGAATCTTATATATATAGTAAAAGGTAGCGTAGTATTACTTAACCTTACTAATAGATTAATAGGCCTTAATAGGTACTTTTTTTACCTTAATAGATAGTATATAGGCAGTATGTTTAAACTTAGCTATATAAAAATTTAGGCTAGTATTAGTAGTAATCTAATTAGGTAGGCTAAGATATATATTAATTTAGTATATTTATAGTGCCTCCTATATATACTCTATAGTAACTAAACGTAAGAATCTTACTACGTTAAATATAGTAGTAAAGTTAAGTGTATAAAGTACTAGCTTATTACTATCTAGATATATTATATTAATAATAACTTTATAGTTAAACTTATAGTTATTATATAAGGTAAATTTAAAGTAACTAGGCGCCTTTCTATTAAGTTAGTAGTAATAGCAGTATTTATTAATCTTTTTAAGTATAGTAAGGGAGGTTAATTTACCTACTTATTTAAGAAGCTTATAGAGGTAATTTACTAAAGAATAGCTAAACTAGTAGTAAATCTAATATAATTTACTATTAGTTAAGTGTTACTCTATAATAGTGCTCTCTAGTAGATCTAAAAGTATCTATATATAGCTCTATTTCTAGGTACTAGGCATAATAATCTTGTCCTTAATAAGCTAGTTAGTAAGGTTACTAAATTTAACGCTATAATAATCTATATCTTATAGATAAAAAAGAAATAGTATATTACTTATTATTATATAGAAAATAAGCTTACTAATTAGTGTAAATATATAGATTACACTAAGGGACTTATAGTAATCCCTACTACTAAAGTAAATTACTGCCTTACTAGCGTATATAGTATCTAGTAAGATCTTCTTACTAAGGTGCTTTTTAAGGGCGTAGTACTGTTATTAGCTAGCTATAGATACCTTAGCTGCACTAGTGTTAGGTATAATACTTTAAAAGGTAGACGTAAAGTAGTAGTTATTAAATATAAAGATATTACTACACTTTATAGTTATATTAAGTAATACCTCTTTATATAGATTATTATAGGTTATAGTATAAAAAGTTACTTAGTTATATAGCTTCTTATAAGTAGATAGGCTATTAATTAATTACTTACTAAAGTACGTAGTTATAGTAAAGAATATAGTAGATCTATAGCCTTTACTGTCTAATAGGTAAACCTTCTTATTATTACTTACTTTTTTAAGATAACTTAGCTTAGTGTCTTTATAGTTAATAAGAAAGTAACTAAATATAACTAGTAAAGCCTACATAAAGTAGGTGCTCTTATACTACGTAAAGAAGGCTTATTATTTCTCCTTAGTGTGCTTAGTTAACTAATAGCCTAATTTACTATAGATAAAGCACTTCTTAGATAGATTGCTACTAGGTAGTATTCTATTACAGGCTAACTATAGAGGGCCTTATAACTAGCCTTACTATCTCTAGGGGTCTGCCTTATAGTTATATTAGCTATTATACTTATAGTTAACCTAATATTAGTTATTACTATAACTATTATTATTATTAATAATATATTATAACTATAGATTATAGTAAAGAAGTAAATTTACTACGCTATTATATAATTATATATAAAGGCTACTAAAGGTTATAAACAGGTTAAGAATAGTAATAAAGTAATTAGGTATACTATAGTAATAAGTAAGTAGTTACTTATAGTATTCTTTATTATATAAGGTGCTCCGCCAAGAGGGCTTATTTTATGTCCTATTAAAGCGGCAGAGACCTGCTCATCGGGACGTATTATAAGTAGTTAATTACACTAGCTAGGTAATTTATATAATAAGTGTGTTAAGGACCTTAAGCTTACTCTTACTAGCGTTTTCTCTACTAATTAAATTAAAAGAGGTATAGTAAAGTTTAGTAAGGTATAAAAGGTATACTTTATTACCTTTAAAGCGTTATTTAAGCTTTACTATTATTACGTTAAAATTATTAGACTAGCTAAGTAATAAGGTAGTGTAGTACTTATATAGCTCTCCTTTTAGTATTACTATTACTACTACGCTATAGTAGTTTTATAGTATACCTATATAGACGTAAAGGTTATAAGAAAAAGGTAACTTTAAGTTAATAGTTTTATATAGACTACTACTGTATTTTAAACCTAGATTATTTATATAGAACTTTATTAAGTCTGTTAATTACCTTAGCGTTAGGCTGTTTTGCTTACTTACTGTCGCTTTAGGTGTAGTTAGCGTTACTATAAGAAAGAGGTGTTACTAGATTTAATTTTTATAAATTACTTTAGTTATTTAAGGTTTCTATAGTAATAAGGCAGGGGGAGATATAAATAATAGGTTACTATATAAGGTTACCTAGGTAGTTATTAGTAATTTATAGATAGTAGCCTACCTAGCCTTTTCTATAAGTTTAATAGGTAACTTTACTATACTAGTACTATCCTTATAGAAGTCCTTATCTATTAGTTACTCCTTAAATTACTAGATCTTTTATAAGGTAATTATAATTAACTCCTTATTCTATATAATATATAACTTATCTTATATAGCTTTATAAAGGCGTAAGGTAACTATAGAGCTCTTTATTTAATTAATCTATACTCTATAGTCTATAATATAGTTATATAGCTTATTAGTAACTTTATGTAGTAATAGCTTAAAGTTATTAATTAACTAATCTTTAAAGTTAAGTTACGCCTTATTTTATAGTATCTTATAAAGATAGTTATAGTACTTATATTTAGTAATATAAAACGTAGCTATTATAGTAAGCGTGTTTCTTTACTTAGTAATTATTAGATCTAGTAGTAACTTAGTAATATAGTCTTTTTACTATTAGTTAGTAAGTATAAATCCCTCTAGCCTTTTAGGCACTTAGTATCTTCTTATAATTACTTCTACTTTCTTAGTAGCGTTAGGTAGTAACGCGTACTTAAGGTAAATTACCTTAGGCTGCTTAGTAGTGTTACTGCCCTATGTGGTGCTTATAGTATCCTGTTTACGCTTACTTATTTTAGCTTACTTACTTATAATTACCCTCTATTAGCCTAACTACCCCTTAGTTATAAGCGTTTTTCTTAACTATTATTAAAGGGCGTATATGTCTGTTAGAGGATTTACTACTAGTAGTATAGGTAACTATAAAGACTTATAGTTAAAAAAAAGAACTTTACTCTTAGTAAGCCTATAGATAATAAATAGGCTGTTACGTTAGTAATAGGAAATAACTTAGTAAAAATAAGAAAAGATATATAAAAAAAAGAAAGTTTATAAGTTGCTTAGGCTTATAATAAAAAAAGTAATAATAATAGGTAACTTAGTAGTAGTTACTAGTTAATAGTAAATTAGTATATAAAGTAAGGTGTTTTTTATAGTTAAGATTAACCTCTTAGATAGTAATAAAGTTAATTTACTTATATAATAAATATAAATCTATATATCTCTCTATAAGTTAAGGGGATAAGTTACTATTAATATAAATTAACCTATAATAGGCATATAGTATAACCTTTATTATAAGGGTATTTATAGTAGCGTTTTTTAGTAAGCCTACTGTTATAACCTAATAAGTTATAGGCTATGTTACCCTACCTAACAGGCAGACAATAGGCAGCAGTAGTATTTTAACAGACAAGAGAACAGGAATAGACAGATAACTCCTTAGAACAGAAGAACTATAGTATAAGTCACATAGAGATAAAGAAGTAATTACGTAATAAGGTAATTACTAGTAATAATAAAAGTAAGCGCTTACTAGTATCTACTAAGCGCTTACCTTATATAAAGGTAGTAATTACTCTTAACTATTAGTTAGAAGTAACTATTTAGAGAACTACTAGGACTTATATATAAGATAGACTTAGACGCACTTAAGGACAAAACTTCTATAGCTCTTTAGTAATAAACTTAGGATATATTCTTTAAATACCTTTTAGTATCTAACCTTAGCTATTTAATTAATAAGAAGCTATATAAGTACCTAGACGCCTTTAACTACCTAACTAATTACTAAGTAATTAATAAGCCTAGTAGGAATAATAAATACTATTAACTAAGTATTAACCTCTACTTACTATTAGTAGAAGCCTTACTATCTAGAAACTAGCTATAACACTTTAATTACTTCTATTAAGTAAGTTAACCTTAATACTTACCTAATAGTAAAACATAATAAGATATCTACACTATAAACTACCTCTACTTTATCTAGCTTTAGTAAAAAGAAGCCTTTAGTTACTTCTATATAAAACCTAGATAATAAGATAAAAGACGCTAAAGTATTAGATAAAGAACTAGGTTACACTTAATAAACCTATAGTATTATTATAAGCTAAATTAAAAAGAATAATTCTAATATAGCTAAGATATAGACTATAATAAATAAACTTAAGAATAAACTTAAGGGTAAGGGTAATAAAGTTTATAAACTTTAATCTATAATTACTACTACCTTTACTAAGCTTAAGGAAAAAGAGAGAGAAGTCACTAAACTTAAGGAGGATAACTACACCTTATAAGGGGTAGCTAATATTATTACTACCCTTATAAAAAAGCGTAATAAACTTAAACTTAATTTACCTAGTACTTATAATAGTACTAGTAAATAACTAAAAGGATTTCTAATTTAAGTATATACTTATTAGACTTTTTATACTACTAACTTTAGAAGTAAAAGATATAAAATATCTTTAGAAGTATAACTAGCTTTATAAAAGCCTTATAGTTACTATTTTAAGATCTTAATAAGAAGTAATAAGCTAAGTAAGACCTAGCTAGCCTATAATAAACTAAGTTAGCCTCTTACTATATAGCTAAATTCTAATAACTAGCTACTTAACTTAATATTACTTAAGAATTACTAATCTTTACTGTTATAATATTAACTATTGCCTAGATATTAGCAATATAGATTAACGCTAATTAGTTAGAATAACTACAGCTAATTTACTATAGATCTACTAGATCTATAAGGATATTACGCAGTAAATTTGCTATATAATCTTATAATAGTTTTCCTTCTTTATATATAATTTAGAACTAGTATTTACCCCTATTATTTATTACTACCTATTAATACGTATAGTTAACTATATTACTAACCTAGTAAAACTAACACTAATTAGTAGTTAACTTTACTATAACTACTACTAAAAATACTATAGATTAGTAAGGTATTATAAGAAGAGGTAATAACGCTATTAACTGTTTATAAAGGCCTAGAGTAGGCCTTACTAAAAAACGTTACTATAAATACCCTTATAACGCCGTTATACTACACGCCCTTATAGGTTAATTACTAAGATAATAATACCTAACCTCCTGTAGTTAGTAAAGGCCTAGTAATTTACGTCTATACACGTAAGCCTTATTGCTTTATAAAAAGCACTCTTAACTATAAAAAACACCTTACTTTATACGCTAACCTATTATTAATTAGTAATTATTTACCCTTTATCTTCTTTTATTATAAGCCTATAAAGCTTACTAACTTTTTTTTTATATATTTTTTCCTATTTCTTTTTAAGTTATTTTATATTACTAACGTAATAGCCTTTATTACTTATAAGCTTATTATAACCTTTTCCTTTTTTTAAGTTTTTATTTAACTATCAGTCTTTATAATTATCTATACTACTAGTAGTAAATCCTCTAACAGACGTATACGCCCTTTAATAATAGTTAAGGGAAACGCCTGTAACTAAGAGGTAGTTAGGCTAATAGAGGGTAATTATAAGTAAGTAACTAAGATAAGCTACTAAGGTAAAAAAGGCGTAAATAACGTATAGGGTAATAACGCTTTTAGGCAGCCTAAGGTAATTTACCCTAAGTACATGCTACTACCTAACGCTACTAAGCAAGTAGAGGTAATTATAGGAAGATACTAAGTGCCTAAAGGACTAGAAGAATTTATCCTTACTAATAGATAGTAAAAGGACTATATTACTAAGCTACTATAAGATCTTATAGCTACTAAGAGAAGGAACGTACTTACTACTATTACTACGTTTTATATCTCTAAGTATAAATACTATAACTATTTATATAGTATCCTCTAAGAGAAGGTGTAATTTAACTTTAAAGATTAGTTAGTTAAAGATTTTACTACGTTACTATATAAGGTAACTAAGGAGTTATATAACTGCCTTACTAGCTAAGGATTATAAATAGACTAATTAAAGAATTTAATAGTTACGTTATAGATTTATAAAGCTACCTATAATAATAAGTAAGTTATATAGGATAAGGAAATAATAGTAGCTATTACCTATAAGACAAAAAGGTTTAAGGAATAGCTAATAGATACTAATTTTTATAAGGATATTACTAATATAGCAGTGTTACCTATTAAGGCTATACTTATAGCTAAAGCAGATAAATAAGTAACTACCTATAGATTACTAGTAGTTACTAAGGTGACCTTATATAATAACCTATTGTTTATCCCTCCTTAAGCCTTATTACTATAGAAACCCTAAATAATAGTAATAATATATAAGGCTTAAGTCTAACTGCACTTTTTATAAGTAGTAATACCTATTATAACTACTATAATAGCAAGCAGGTAATACAGCCTAACGCTAAAGTAATTAACAGACTTAATAAAGTTCTATATAAATAATCTAGGTTTAATATATAGTAGTAGCCTATATAAAACTATTAACTTAAAGTTACTATTTTTTTATAACCTTTATATCTATATAGGCATACTATAAAACCACTGTAGCGTAGTAGTAATAGTAATACTTAAAGGGGAGCTATATAAGTATTACACTACCTTATTACTTAGTTATTCTAATAATTTTAATATAATAATAGTAAAGCTTAAATAACGCTTTAAAGGGGATAAGGTATACCTTTTACGCCTTACTAAGCTTTACTATACCTTATTTAATTTAATTACTAGAGAAAACACTAGTAAGAGTAAGCTTAAAGTGCTTAAATTACTTATTACATAAATTACTTAGCTAGTATAAGTAACTACTTATAACAGCACCTTATATAATAAAGATTATTATAAGTAGTTACTTACTTACTGCTATAGTGTGCCTAAATACTTTATTACTATCCTTAATCTACCCCTAACCTTTAGCAGCCTCTATATGTAACTACATAGTAGTGTAGTAAATTTACTTCTTTACTATAAATTATAGTTACACTTTATTACTAGTAATAATAGTAGTAATAATTAATATTAAGTTAACTATAAGTATAACAGCTAGTGTAACTATAGGGTAGACCTCTAGAGATAGTAAGGCTAGTTATAAGGCACTTTATAATTAGCTAGCAGTAAAGTACTATATAATAGTAATCTGTCTAAGAAGTGCTTTATCTGTAGTAAATTAGGCTATTAGTTAACTAAGCACACTAAGGAGGAATAATAAGCCTCCTTTATATAGTATAAAAGCACTTACTTTACGTAGGCTTTATAGGCCACCTTTAGTTACTTTCTTATTAACTATAAAGGTAATAAGCTAATTTATCTTAAAGAAGTAAGTAAAGATAGTAAGACCTACTTATTAGATAGTAAAAACTATAGATCTACTGCGTTTTTTACTATAACTATATACTTTAGTAAGTAGTTAATTAATAGCCTATTAACCTATAAGAAGTTATACAACTAAGTAACGTTTTATACTATTACTTATAAAAATCTATATAAAGAAGAATTATCTAATATAACTATAAAAAGTAGTAATATCTTTATATTTAATAACTACTACTTTATGTCTACCTTTTAAGGTATTATGCCTAATATAGGCGTAACTAAGATATCTACAGCCAGCTAGTAGTAGTACTTTACTTTTAAAAAACACCTTAGTAAAGAGATTTTACTAGATACTACTTACGCTAGTAAAGTAACGATTTACTTTAGTAGTAGGGATTACTATAAATCCCTTAGGGCAATCTATATACTTATACTAATTAGTAAGCTTATTTTCTATATAATAATAAGTAATATACTATTTCTTTTTTACTTATAAGATATAGATTGCTATAGTGTAAAATTTAATAACCTTACTAACTAGCTTATTAAGGATAAGATTATTATGCCTGTTACCTAAAAATAGGGCTATATATAGATGCTTTTAGAGCCGCCTAAGAGCGCTATTATAGAGTAACACTTAACTAATAGTAAATTACACTAGATTTACTATAGATTTAGCTACTTATTAGTAAATTACCTTTATAAGTTACTTAAATAAGTAGGTAAATCTACCTCCCTTACTACGCTTAAAGAGATTAATAAGTACTACTGTTACTACTAACTTAACGTAAAGGCGCCTAGCTGCTTTAAATTTACACTACGTAATAACTATAAATTTAACTATAAAATCTTTATTAATATAATATATATAAATAGTAATAAGCCTATACTTTATATAGTTAACTTAGCTACTGCGTTTAACGTAGTAAGATTCTTATGTTTAGTTACTATAGAGTATATATAGGAGGCACTATAAATATACTAGATTAATATATATCTTAGGCTGCCTAATTAGATTACTACTAACACTAGCCTAAATTTTTATATAGCTAAATTTAAATATACTACTTACGTGTTATCTATTAAGGTTAATAAAGTGCTTATTAAGGCCTATTAATCTATTAGTAAGGTTAAGTAATACTATACTACCCTTTACTATATATATAAGATTATTTATATAGATAGTAATTATAAGCCTAAAGTTACTCTTTAATTAGCTATTAAAGCTATTAATAATACCACTAGCCCTAATAGCCTTATGCTAACTTTCCTTGTTTTTAGGGCATACTTATATATTATAGATAATTTACTACCTACCCCTTCTACTATATAGTGTACTAAAGTAGTAAAAAAGGTAATAAACGTAGTATAGTAAATCTATATAAAGAGATAAGTATGTAATACGCTAGTAATATATAATAGCCTAGATATAATAAATACTATAGCGCTGCCCCTTTAATTACTTATCTATATATAGTATAAAAAAAACAGCTAGTAGGGCCTGTTTTACCTACTTACTAATAACAGCACTACCTATACTATTAAATTACCTTATAGCCTATATAATTTTTATATTACTATAGTAAAGCTATACTATATAGCGTAAGAAGAAGGCTAATTAGTGCTACTACCTATAATAGCTAAAGAAGGTAATAATCCTATATAAGCACAAAAAGAAGAGCTTATAACAGCTAGTAAATCTATAAAGAAGTACGTAATACTATTATTATTAATAACAGGTAACTACTATAATAAGGCTACAGACGCCTATAAAGACCTAATTACTATATTCTTTTATAGATACACCCTGCTG
>NW_007361117.1:22002-44954 GCF_000149035.1 Colletotrichum graminicola M1.001
TGTCTTTATTAATAGCTTATTTATAAATAACTATAATTTTACCTTATAACTTAGCTTTATTATTATACTTACTAATAAAAGTAACGTTACGTAACCTACTGCTAACAGTAAGAAATTTACACTTACTAGTAATATTATCTACTTTAGCTTAATAAAGTATAAAAAAGTTATATATAGCGTGCTAGCCTCTAAAGTCTATAGTATAGTTACTAGCACTAACGTTACCTATATAATTAGCACTACACTTATAATAATTACTAACTGCCTTAAGTTATTATAAATCCTAATAATCCTTTACACTAACTTATACTCCCTCTATAAGTGCCTTATAAAGCTTAGCACTACTAAGGAGAAGTAACTTATAATTAATATTATAGCGCTTTACTAGTTATATAAGTAATATAAGATCTATAAGATCTAATAGATATAAGGGGAGGATAACCTAGTAAATAGATTTATAAAGGTATTACTTAATAAAGCGCTAGAGTAGTTAATTAATAGTAGTTAATTAGAGATATAGATAAATAAATAGGTTTTTTGTATATAATAGATTACGTATATAAAAAGTATTAAATACTTTTTAGCCTTTTGTTTTTATTACGTTTTTAGGCCTCTTATAAATAACTAGAAAATAGGGATAACTTATAGCACTTTAGAAGGTTGCTAGTGTTATAATGTTAACTATTGCCTAGATATTAGTAATATAGATTAACACTAATTAGTTAGAATAACTATAGCTAATTTACTGTAGATCTACTAGATCTATAGGGATATTACGTAGTGAATTTGCTATATAATCCTATAATAGTTTTCCTTCTTTACGTATAATTTAGAACTAGTATTTACCCCTATTATTTGTTACTTACCTATTAATACGTATAGTTAACCGTATTACCACCCTAGTGAAACTAACATTTACCTTTTACTAAGGACTTAAGGATAACGTTAAAGATAAACTTATTAAGATTATTAGCCTACTAAAGGACTTTTTATTTTATATTAGACTTACTATTAAAATTAATATATAACTCTTTAAATAATATAAGGAATAAGGAAAGACTTAATAACTTAACGTAAATATAGATAAGAAGTACGCCTAAGGACCTAAGTAGCTATACTAATAGAATGAAGGATAAAGCAGCTAGTAGTAACTATATAATAACTATCTAAGCACTACTTATAGATAATATATAGGACTAATAGACGTTAGTGTTATAAAGAAATAAGATTAGTAACTAGTATAAGACGTTAGCACTATAAAATACTATAATTATAAAAAAATAAGACACTTTATATAAGACTATAGTTAGCTAAAGAGACTATAGTATAAGAATATACCTAAGTATACTAAAAAGGCTAGAATAGCCTAGAAGGATATCCCTTATAAATAACTCTTATAGACTGCCTGCTATAATAATAACTGTCTTACCTATAGGGAAAGTAAGGAATAAGTAAGATAGTACCTGAAGAAGCTAAGAAACACTACTAAACTATATTAAGATATAATAATTAATATAAGAAAAATTTATAAGTAGACTAGGATTAAGATAACTAACGTCTTAAAAAAAAGACTATATAATAATACTATTATAAAAACTACTAATACTATAATACTAACTATTAAGCCTATAGATATTTAGTAACTTAATTAATAGACTATAGTAATTACCTATAAGCATACTAATAATAGTAAATAAGCTATAAACACCTAAAACTAGAATATTATTATAAACCTTATATAGACCTATAATTAACTTAAAACCTAGTACCCTAATACCCTTAACATAGAAAAACTAGAACTAGTAGAAGAATAACTAGAATAATAAATAGCTACTTAAGGGAACTATAACCTACTAAAGGCACTTAATAAAAACCACCTATAGGAAGTCACTAAGACTATTATAGTAGCTAGGAAATAATAGCCCTAAGAAGTTAAGAACGTTAAAGAACAGAACTAATAACTTATTATTAAACTAATCTAAATATAAGACGCTATAAAAAACAAATAGGACTAGCTATATATAAAAGAGACCTTAGATACCCTTAATAAATAATTACAGCTTTATATTAAAGCCTAAGGTAACTACTAGAAATAATAGTAATTAGAATAAGATTTTAAATAAACTATATATAAAGCTATTAACTTTAATATATAAGTAACTAAGATAATTATAGTAGGTAAGAAAGCTATTACTTACTAGACTAGAAACCTATAAAAGATTCTAGACACTATAAACTAAGATATTTAATAACTACTAAATAAGTATAATAAATAAGTTATTTATAGTATAATTTAAACTATATAGTTACTATATAATAAGCTACACTAGTTTAAATAATAGATTAACTATAAGATAAATATTAAAGAAAAACCTTATATAATAGTAAGAGTTTATTTATAATTATATTAACTATTACCTTAGGACCTTACTAGCTAAAATATAATAGATATTCTAGATACCTTTAAACTTATAAAGGAACTATAAGTAAGAGTATATATAATTATAGGACTAGTTAAGATCTTAGTAGTTAAAAGAAAAAGAACTAGGTTTCTATAACCCTAACTTTATTTTTAAGAACTAACCCTAAAAAAACTATTATAGTATAAGGAACTAGTTCTAATAAAATAGAAACTAGTAGTAAAAAAGAAAAAGATAAAGAACCTTTTTACTATAAAGTAGTACTACTAAGTAAGATAAAATAAAAAGTAGTAAAATAACTAATAGAATTAACTTAAGTAAACCTAATAATAATTAAATAGACTAAAGAAAAGACTTAGTATATTTAATAATAGGCTAATAACATACTATTCTTTTTACTACTTATAAGTAGTATAAATAATAAAGGTTAAGGACCTTACGCCTTATAAATTAACGTAATATATATAACTACTAAAACGTATAATTACACCTTTAAAGAAATCTCTAAGGAAATAAATAATTAAAGCCTCTGTTTTTATAGAACTAGAGATCTTAATATTAAAGGAGAACCTATTATCTTAAACTAGGAAAGCCTTAAGTTTAGAGATTATAAACACCTAGCCCTAGAACACCTATTATATAAGAAGATATTTTAGACTAACTATATTTATAATAAATATAGTATATATAAAGTAGCTAAAAAAATTAACGCCTTTTATCTTAAGAGGATTAAGAATAAGGTAATACCTAAGTATTATACTAGTAAGGAATTATATTACTAGAAGATTAAGGAGTATAGGCGTTAAGCTATTTACCTTAAACTATACCTATAATACCTAGTAGTATATATAACTAGTATAACCTAATATTAGTTAGACTACTACTATAATAAGTATAAATACTACTATATAAAGAAAGTATAAGTATAGTAAATATAAATTAAGAAGGCTAGGACTTACCTAAACTAGCTAAAAGACTTAAGACGCTAACTATAAGTAGGGTATAGGTAGCTAAAAGACAGATAAAAACCTTATATATTATAGTAATAAAAGATAATAGTTATGTCTTCCTATAGGTCTTACTAAACAGACAGCCTATATAAGTTATAGTTAATAGTAAAGTATAAGTAAACTTAATATTACCTAGATTAGTAAATAAGTAATAAATTATATAGGTCTATAAAGAATAACTACACCCCCTATAGATAGTTAAAAGAGAATAAGTCTAGTATAGTAAAGGAATTATTAATAAGGGGATAGTATACCTCCTAATAAATATTATAGGCCGTAACTAATAACTTAACTTTAATATTACTAATATAGGAGAATTTAATATAATATTAGGAATTCCTTAGTTAAGAAAATACAACCTAGACATTAGCTAGAAGTCTAGCTAACTTTAGTAAAGAGATTTAGCGTTACGTTATTTTAATTAAATATATTTAGAAAGATTTACTATTTAGTCTTTTATTTTAAAGTAAGTTTATTATACTTATAAAGCTATAACTATTATTCTATACTTTAATATTATCTAGTAATACTATAAGTAATAGTCTTACTATTAAATTACTAACTTATATCTTAATAAGAGAAGCTTTAGATCTATATAGTAATAGGGGTAAGTAAAATACGCCTATGATGCTACCCCCTATAACCAACATCATAATAGAGGGGGAATCTTTACTAAAAGTAAAGTTCTACTCTAGGGGGTTAGACGTTACGGCCTGGTACCATTGTATATAATCTTGTAGATATTACTAAGTTTTAATTTCTTAGTTAAATCTATTTACAACACATTTATGGATTACCATAGACTTTCTTCCACTGTGAGTAATTAACAGGTTCATAGGGCAAGCTGTGATAGTCTGCAGCACAATGAACCTTGAAGTCCATTTTGTGTCCGGAAAGTAAGGTCGGTGGGATCAGAAGCTGCAAGATGTCTTCTCTGTCCTCGATAGGTGACAGGCGTAATGTCAGTGCGGGATTGAAGCCCAACTCGTCGATCCAATCATCAATCCTGTGGAGGTTGTTCCAAAATCTTCTTGGCACCCATACTTTATTCAAACTATCCAGAGTGGACTTCTGCGCCGTGATATGGCAATACCAATCACCAGGTTCACCAGGCCATTGTCCTGGACCAGGTGTGGTGTAGACACCTAGGCCAATCTGGGCTACCACTGTATGGGTCGGATCGTATGAGAGTTTCCCGTTGCTGTTATAGATTCTGGCTTGTTCTGGGTGAACAGTCCTATATCCGACGGTGGCGCGAGCCCCCCAACGTGGCTCGATAGGTATTCCGGAAGCAAAGCTTGTAGCCAAAACGCAAACTGTCAGTAATTGCGACCGCATAATTGAAGGGGAGACGCGAGGAATTGCGGTGGCGGGGAAGGAAGGGAATTAAGTCTGAGTACTACACTTCGTATAGTAAGAGATGCAGTTGAGGTTGGACGGAATGTGGCTTTAAGTATAGGGTATGACTTGGGCTTCTAACGAAGTATCACTCAGTCAGATTGATTGTTTAAAGCATCACCACCTGATGCAGGTCATATATTGCGCTAGATTTCAAGTCCCAATTGACTTATACTAGGTTCTAATTGTCATAGGACCAAGTTAAATTAAAAGTTTGTTTTTCAAATAATAACTTAATAGTTTTTCAGTACTGCTAGCAAAATATGTACAGGGTGGCAGGGCCAAGTTAATCCCCCCTACAATGTTACCCCCCACAGCTGGTATCATGATAGAGGGTGAATATTCAGCAAAGTGAAGTCCTGTAGTAGGGAGTTAAACATTAGTTACGTAACAGGGGTTACTAACTTTGGCCTGCTACTATAGTGTGTATCTAAGGCATAACAGTTTGAATTAATTGATTTTCTATGTTACTCCACTACATATAGATATTTGATTAGGACTAATCTAACATTAAACTAATATATTAAAATAAGCCTTTTCTAATGATCTTATTAAACTGGATACCGAAAGGGGTTTCTTTACTTCCTCGTTGTCTTCTTTTTTTAGAATATACTAAAATAAAATTGCCTAGCATCAGTAGCTCCGTGCTCTACAAGGATGAGGAGACCTAAATCTTAGGCGTAGCTACCTATATAAAACTAGAAAGCAAATGGATTTCTACTGCGCAAGACCTTAACCCTTCTGATGCACTCTATTCTCGATCTCCACACCTGCGTATAACCTTTTCAAGATTAGCCCACGCATGTATATGTTCCATCCAAATCTCTTTAAGAAGTTTCATTGATTCAAACCATTATATATTCTGTTAATTATAGCTTTAGTACACATGTATCACTTTGAATTCGGTGCATCGTGAACCTGCATCTGCTTTACCAAGCCCACCCACCTCGAACCCTAGTTGTTTATTTACTCAGCAACTCCGGTCTGCCACTTGTGGTCCATAGGAATAGAATCAAGTTTCTCTGGACCGCAAAATGTTTATTTACCTGTTAAGTTTGACTTAGGTGCGTAGGTGGTGTCAGCATCAGGATATTCATCAGGAGTGTCATTCTTTTTCGGTTCCGTTGTCGGGTCGCACTTCAATAGTGCTAACCCTGCAAAGAATGTTTCCTGGTATGCGACATCCAGTTGGGCCTGGACGTTGGCGTCTTTGAAAGGGACCTGGGTCTTCTCATACCGGACGTTGGTGAGCGCGCCCTTTGCCAGAATTGGTAGAGATTCCCAACGGACTAGCGCGCGCTCGAAAATGTTCTCGCTGTCAGCATTTTGCAAGGGCGAGATGGCGTTGTCGTTAATCTGCATTTTGGCGTGCGTTGGCATATCGAGGCCGACGTCTGCTGCTCTGAAGGAGAACTTGCCATCAGCTGTAGATGAGGCACCCCAACTCAAGTGATACATCGTGTAGGAGACACCGACTGGCCAGATGGGTGTGATATCATCCTCCTCGCAACCCCATCGGTTGACCCAGACAACCACGCCGGCCCAGTAATGACGGTGACTATTACTGTTCCCTTCGGCCCAGCGAACCTTGGGAGTGCAGTGACTATACATGATGCCATTGCGATCATTGCTCACTCCGCGGCGGGCGTAGACCTGGCCGTTACCACCATCTCCACAACCACTTCTACCACCGCCAGTTGGCTGCAGGCCAGCTCTGCAGATTTTCACAAGAGATCAGTTGGGAAATAGCCACCATAAACGCATTGTCTCTGGAATCTCATTGTTGAGGCGGAATCCGCAGATTTGTACTTACCCGAGCCTTCCCTCACCATCTACAGCTAGGTAAGGATCACTGCCGCCAGAAACCCAAGGATATAAATTAAGCCAAAGCTTAAGATCACCTCCTAGGCCATCAGCCGCGCTTATGTAAAAGCAACAACAACGTCAGAGTTAATCTATTCATGCCCGTTAGCATTGTCGCCAGCGCGTGGTAGGACTAATGATGCAACGCCGTGGGACAGGGCAAGACAGGTCAGCAAGAGACCAAAACCGTTTGACATGACTGCTAAAGAGTAGACAATAACTGCAAAGAAAGATAGGATGGCGACTTTTTCCACAAGTCAAAGAACGCAAAGAACAAAATCACGTGCAGCGATTCAATGGCTAAACATTTCAATTTATCCTCATTGACTTGCATTAGACATTACTAGTGCCGTTAATTAAAGAAATATTTATGCATAGACGCTCAGTCGGCTAGACCAGGGCTCCTGGAGTTTTAAAAAAAACCTGATAAGGAGATTGCCGATTGTATTTTTAGGATTGAAATTCAAGCGACGAAACCTGGGTGCACAGTTCGGGGGGGGGGGGGTATTCCAGCTTCGGGGGGGGGGTATCTAGAAAGTGGAGCAAACTTTAGGGGGGGGTGTAAGGGTTATATATACACTATTTGTTATATAACTTTACGCAGTACAGTGCCTCTACAAGGGGCTTAAGTTAAGGGGGGGGTATTAGCTAGCTAGTAGGGCATAAGTTATGTTCTAGTATATATAAGTTATATATAGGATATTAGTTAGATATTGTCAAATGTGGCGGAATTACACGTGAATTACCTGGCGAATGCACGGTTGCCCTGCGGCGAATTGTCGGGGAATGGGCGGTGAATTGGCCCCACTTTGAGGGGTTAATCCACTAATCAAATAACCAGGATTAGTCTAGGATTTCCCTACCTAGAAATAGGGGAGTTTTAGTAGTTCTATAGGTTCTGTAAGATTATTATTATATAATTAATTAATTAACTATTATAATCCTTACTATTTAATAATTAATAGTCTAATACGTACGTCTGTAATAACTAATATACCTATTTACTAAATAATATTATTATAATAAGTGCTAAGAATAATAATAATAAGGTAACTATTTTATAATTATATAGTAATTAGTTTATATAGCTTAATACTATCTAAGTAAAGATAAAGCGCTATAATCTCTAGGAATATATTAACCTAAAAGTTATAGCTATAGACTAATTAATCCTTAAGATATATCTAAAGAAACTAATAAAGCTACTTATTATATAATATCTACACGCGTTATCTAAGGAGGAGCTTACTGCTTACTAAGAAGTTACTATAGCTATAGTAATTACTAGGATATCCTAGTAAGTAACTATATAGCTATATATAGTAAGAAGTAAGGCTATTATAACTATACCTAATAGGCTTACGTATAAATCTAAACATGTAGTAACGCTAGATAATCTTAACCTATATAATCTTATATACTTAAATAGCTAGATAAGCTACTATTATAAAGAAGTATATAAGTATACTACTTACTAAAAGGACGTTAAAGACATAGCTAACGTAGTTAAATCTACTATATCTACTAATCTTTAAGAAATATATTATAAGTTTACTAAATTACTAGCTAAATAGCTTAATAAGCTAAGTATAGTAGTAGGAATAACTAAGAAAGAATATATAAGGTATACCTATAATAAGTATAGTAAAGTGTTAGTAAAGGCTTAGTAAAAGGCCTTAACTACTAAGAAAAGTCTTACTATATAGCTTAATAAATAGAACGTAGCCTATAGTAAGTTAGTATAAGTTAATTTACCTAACTATTAACAGCTAGTAATTTAGTTTAATAATCTTATTACTACACTATAAAGTAGTGCAGTAAGCGCCTAGCTAGATTTATATATAGTAACTAGTAAAATAATAAGTAATTAGAATAATCTTAAATAGTAGTCTCTATTTAAAATAGCACTAGATAGGGTTAAAGCCCTTACTAATAACTTACTATATTATAGCTAAGTAGGCTGTAGCGTATTTAGCCTAACTAGAAGTAATAGTAATAATAACCTATATAGTAAAGCTATAGTAAAGGAAAATAAAGTCACTAATAAGAGGTATTACTATTAATAAAGTATAAGTAAAAAAGTAAAGTGCCTTATATACTTTAGTACTTATCTATTATATCTTTATTACTTTATAAATAAATTATAAAGACCTAATAATTAGTATATAAATATATAACGTTAGTAATAGATTAA
This sequence comes from Colletotrichum graminicola M1.001, assembly GCF_000149035.1. Lineage (NCBI taxonomy): Eukaryota > Fungi > Ascomycota > Sordariomycetes > Glomerellales > Glomerellaceae > Colletotrichum > Colletotrichum graminicola. Next base: position 30,888 of record NW_007361117.1, read on the forward strand.
TACGTATATTATAAGTAATCCTAACTTTACTAAGTAAGTGTAAAAAATTAAGGCTAAGTTATATTAACTATATAGTAAATACTATATAAAGGTAGCTTTTTATACTACTTTATAAGGCTATAAGCTAGGTAATTTAGCCTTACTTAATTTAGGCACTACTAACTATATATTTAACTATATATTATAGTTTATTATATTAGTAGTAGCCTTAATTAGTAACTATATTTAGGCTAGTACTCCCTAAGTTATAATTACAGGATATAGTACTATAGAGATTACTTTAAAAGGCGCTAATAGCTTATAAATAAAGCTCTATATATATAACGTAATATATTATAGTATATTTACTATATTACTTATTTCTTTTATAAGGGTATACTAGTAAGGTATATAGTAAGATATAAGCCTAGGTAATAATGACCTAAGGCGTACTAACTATAGCCTTATAGGCTATATAGAAAAGTAATATAATAAATAAGTACTTAAATATTATAAGTAACGTAGCTATAGCTAAGAAAGTAAAGGCGCTTCTACTATATACTCTACTAATAACTTACTACTAATCCTATAATTAAGAAATAAATATATAACGTTAACGTAGTAATAACTACTTTATAGTAATATAATAATATAGTATAAGCGTCTTAGCTACCTAGGTGCTAGGGCTTTATAAAGGATTATAAACGCTATATATAGAGTACGTTTAACCTAAGTTAACGCTATAATAATATTAGACTATAATTTATATAGTCTTAGTAAAATAAGGCAGTAGATATACTACTAGCCTTATAAATTAATTATAAATATAGCACTAGGTAATTACTTAGCACTAGACTTTTATAATCTTAAATAAGGCTATATAAGATACTACTTAGTAATAGTAATCTTAGATTAGGTAATAGAATTTATATAGGATTTCTACTTATATAGCTACTACTAAGATATTATTAAATTATTAATAAAGGGGGTTTTTATAATATTAAAAACTAAATATTTAATTATACTAAAAGTTATTAAGGCTAACTAAGAAGTCTTACGTCTTAAGTAACTTATTAATATACTTTTTAATTATAAGATCTTTATTAAGCTATTAGTAGTAAATACCTAGGCTTAAAATAGTAGCACTAAGTAAATTACTATAATTATTAAACTTAAGGCATAATATATATATATATTAATATAAAATTACCTAAAGTCCTATAGTCTAAGATTATAACTATAGCTATATACCTCTATAATTAAACGCTATTAGTAGCTTAAAGGTAGAAATTCTTTTATTAATTATTTTACTTATATTTTATATTTAATAAGTACACTAAGCCTTTACTAATAGTAAAGCTAGATCTTTTATATCTATAAGTCTATAGCTACTAAGCATACATGCTAATAGCAGACGTATAACTATTATATAACCGCTAGTAAAAGGGTACTACCTACGTGTAGATTAGATTTCTTATTAGGTATACCTCTAGTAATTTATATTATATTTAGTATTTAGTCTAAAATAAGGTCTTTACTATATATAACATTATATTTAATAAGAAATAAATCTCTAATAGATTAATAAATAGATACCTTAATAGGCTTTATAAAGCTAATTGTATAGTAATTTAATAATAAGTTAACTAGCTAATTACAGCTAGTAATTAACCCCCTATACATAAGGAAGCTAATAAAGAAATAAATAAAGTAATTAAACACGCTAATATTACTCTGCTAGGCGCTCTGTAATTAGGTAACGCACTAGAATATCTATATAAGTGTAATAATATCCCTAGGCTAAGGGGCGGAATGCCTATAAATTAGTTAATCGCCAGCCAATTAGCAGTACGTTAGCCTAGCCAGACTATATTACCCTTTAGCCTAGCTAGCTAGCTAAAGTAGCTAAGTTAATTTCTATATCTATAGATACCCCTACCTATTAATCTATTAATTAATTAATTAATTAGTTAATTTAACCTCTATCTTCTTCCCTAATTAAGGCCTTTAGCTAATTCTCTTACAATAAGCAGGTAAAATTTACACTTCTTCTTACTTTACTACTATTACTACTAACCGCCTTTTTTACAGCCTTTATAGATATTAACGTAGGGGGTAGTAAAATAAGAACTAATAGCTTTAAATTAATTAATCTAACAGCTAATAGCTAATTAATTACTAATAGTAAAACAATTAATAGGTAAATACCTAAATAAATAGCTAATAGCCTATTAATTAATTTATTATTAGTCTATAGCCTATAAGCTAGTAACTTACTTAAGTTATTAATAGTTAATAGCCTATAAGCTAGTAACTTACTAAGAACTAATAGTTCTAAAGTAATAAGCATAGTAATACCTTATACCTTATCTTATCCTTATGTAATTAATTTATAAGATATTACTAAGTATAAAAAGGTATTAAATTCCTAAGTAACTACAGCAGGCCTATTAGGTAATCTCTAGCTAGTAGTAACCTTATTTAAAGACGTTATAAAAAGGTATTATCTTACTATATACGTAGGTAGTTACGTTACGCTAAGAACTTTATTTAAGGCGGCTTTTCTTATAAGGCTTACTTTATAGTAAAAGCTTATAGACTATATATAAGGTAACTTATAGGTAAAGTTATAGTTTAGTATATTCTAAAGTTAACTAATAGGTAAAGATTACTACCCTTAGCTAGTATATACCTCTAACTAAGAAATAATATATATATTCTATATTAAAAATAATAGTATACTAGTATATATATTTTATACTAGTATATATACTTTATACTAGTATATATACTTTATACTAGTATATATCCTTTATACTAGTATATATATTTTATACTAGTAGCTAATAATTAAATAACTATAAGGCACCTAATAGGCTTACTATCTATAAAGACGTTACTAGTAAATTACTAGTGTGTAATAGAGAAGTTACTAGACCTTATAGGCTAGTAGGTATACACTAGAAGTTATTAGACCCTTTCTTAATCTATAGACAGTTAAAAAGCTACCTATATAAGAACTAATTTAAAGACGCTAAGAAAGCGTATCTACGTAGGCTTAAAGTATTAAAATTATAGGTAATTATCCTATAAGTAGTAGCTAAAGGGTATTAAGTCCTTAGCTACTACTAGGTATATACCTATAAGCTTAATAAATATAGTTAATTAACTAAATTTAAAGTAAGACTTATTATCTATAGTAACTAATAAGTAAAGAATCTATAAGATACCTATATAGCTATATTAGTAAGTATATTATTTAAAATACTAATAGTAATAGCTACTTACTTTAATCTAGAATTACTTTAATATAATATAGTAAGTATATTTATTTACGCTACTATTAATGAAGTAGTATTTATAGAGATACCTTTAGGCTACTAAGTCGCTAGCTAGATCCTCTAGCTGCTAAAAGCGCTATATAGGCTTTAGTAGTTACTACTACTATAGTAAAAGCACCTTAAAGAAAGGCTTACTTTATAGGGCTTTTACTAAGTGCCTAGTAAAAATTACTATTAAAAGAAGGATTATATTATATTCTTTATTTATATTAATAACTATATATTAGCGTATTACTATATAAATAAAGTATAAGTAAGTAATAAGATAGTAGCCTTTTAGTAATAATACTACCTTAAAGGTAGAGGCCTATTACAGTAGTTCTTAAGCCTTAAGGTAGTTTATAGCTAAAGTAACTATTATCTCTAGCTCTTATAAGTAGTATATTATAATAACAAAACTAAGCTATTACTAATAAATAGAAAATATAATAAATTATTACCTATAGTAAAAGCTAAGCTACTACCTAGTAAATATATAGCCTTATTATAAGAGGTTAACTAATATTAAAAAAGAGTAAGGATAATCCTTTATATAGTAGTAATAACCTAGCTAGATATTACTTTTATAGCTAGCTAGCTTATCTACTTTAACTATAATCTAAATCTAGATTACTAAAAGGCTATAAATTATATACTTAGATATCTTTATTAAACGTAGCACCTTTACCTTAAATACAAAGTAACACTAGGTAGTAATAATAATATGTTAAAGGTTATTTTAGACGCCTTATTTACTAATAACTTACTAGACTATTACAGCTTATAAGTATATACACTAAAGCTATTTAGAGGGCTTATCACCTAGCAAGCTAATAAGTAAGATATAGTAATAATATTAACTACTAAGGCTAAATTACTAGCGCTTTTGTCTGCTATAAAAGAGGCGCTTTTTACTAGTAAATTAATTACTACGCTAGGTATTTAACTATTAACTTAACCTAAAAATAATTATTACTTAATAAGAAGGTAGCTACTAAATAGCTACTTACTATTTATATTAGCTATAATAATACCTAGACTATTAGGCTTATTACTAAAAAGCTTATTTAACTATAGATAAGGCTATAGTATATAGATATTTATAACTACTAGCTATACTAAGAAGTAGTAGTAAATTAGACTACTATTAAATATAAGAGGTCTACTAAATTAATAGCTAATAGATTAATAAAGGCGCTTAGTGCGCTATAATTATTATATCTATAGCTTAATTAAATATAAGTAACTAACGTATACGCCTTAAAGTAAATTAATAGTAAGAGCTAGCTAGTAATAAAGTATAGCTTAACTACTAGATAAAGGAGAAAAATATATAAGATATTAAAGGATAATTAATAAATAAAGGGGCTATAACTAGAGAATATTTAGTATAGGCGCTATAGTAATTAATTACGTTACTAGCACTAAGGGGGTGTATTAAATATAGTAGAATTATATATAAATTAACTAGTAAATACACAGTTGCCTTACGGCAAATTATTAGGGAATAGGCGGTGAATTAGCCTTACTTTAAGGGGTTAATCTACTATTTAAATAACTAGGATTAGTCTAGGATTTCCCTACCTAGAAATAGGGGAATTACTATAGTTCTAAAGGTTCTTCACTAGATTATTATCACATAATTAATTAATTAACTATTACAATCCCTACTACTTAACAATTATAGTACTAGTGTTAAGGGTGTGTGTTAAATATAGTAAAGTTATATATAGATTAACTAGTAAGTATATAGTTACCTTATAGTAAATTACTAAAGAATAGCTAGTAAATTTACCCTTACTTTAAGGGTGATTTTACTAATAATATTACTAGGATTAGCCTAGGATTTCCCTACTAAGAAATAAGGGGATTTCCCTATTTCTATTAGATTTAACTATAAATAGTTATATATATAATTAATTCACTATTATAATCCTATTTTTTTTTAATAATTATAATAATAATAATAATAATATAGGTCTTCTTTTCCTAATGTTTTATAATTTTTAGTGTAGAGGAAAACCTTTATGTAGTTACGGCCCTTCTAAGTTTATAGTTTACTTAACTTATAGCACCTGTTGTTAAGCTGTTGCCTGCGCTATTAAATATTCTACCTTTGTGCGCACGCTAACCAGGACGTCCAGGGTCACCCTTAATAGGCCAATCCCAAAAGTCTATAGACTCGCTTTCGTAGGCCAGCAATTCTGTCTTGCTTGCAAAACACTTAGCAAAAAGGTCTAACGAGTTTGCATTTGCCATCTTGGTTGGAATGACCATTTGCAACTGACTCCCATGCGCCTCGATATAGGAGAAGCGCAGCGTTCCATCAGCATTCAATTTGAATTTGCGGATGTATTTAGCAATCGCCTTCTCTCCAAAACCCCAAAGTTCTATGGATTTCGACCTTCCCAATAACCTTTTCCTTTTATAATATTGCGGAATCCACAACTTGGGAGCTGCCATGAAAAGGTCTTTGTCTGCTTTGAATACGCAATACCAGTTTCTTTTGATGGGAGATCCACGCCATCCGGCGGGCTCAGAGCCTATGTTTTCGGTCAGACTGCGAAGTATAGAAACCATGTATAGGCCCCACCTAAGTAGATACCATTACCGATCTGGCTGCCTCCGGGAAAATTATCATAGGCTGGGTCTCTAAATGGTCTGTTTTTGTAGTTGATTTGCGTAGCTTCCTCCTATCAGCATACGATTTATTTAGCGACGCTCAGTTGATGGATCAATAACAGGAATGACTGACTTCAGAAGCTGTGCGATAGCCAATGATCATCCTAGCCTGGGCGTTGCTTGACAAGCAGCCCAACACAAATAGGAAAGAGAGACGGATGATGTGAGCTAACAGCATTGTATCTGTTTCGTCCGGTGCCGATTCGGTTGATTGATGATGATCAAAGGGGCACATCCGGTTGACATCTGTGGCGAGCAGTAGGTAAGTGATCGATTAAGTTATATATTTAAGGGGGCAGGAATTATTACAAATACAGGTAGTCAAACTGCAACAGACTATAATCCAACGATGATATTCATTGTCATGAAGTCATTTTAGCAGCATTAACTCATCGCGATTCAGTTTAATCAATTTACTTGGGCTGCAAACGGTTGCGGTTACCAAGCCTACTTATTTGTGGGTAATATGTAGATCAAACCCATATATTATAGGGCAGCGCTTAAGTAATTAAAGTACCTCTTAAGGTCTCTCGCACAGACCTCTATACCAACCAGCTTACCCTTTTACTAAAAAAAATAAAAGAATAGAGATATCTCTATTAGCTTCAAGTAAATCTAGAGTATAGTAGTATAAATTAGATTTTTAGATAAATTTACCTTAAGGGGCTTTATTTAAAAATATAGGAAGTAAGAGGCTTTATACACTATTAGAAACCCTTTTTTTGTAACTTAGGAGTTAAGGATTCAAAGCTAGTAGTGTGGAGACAGCAGAAGTGACTTAAGAGGAGGTGGGTCAGTACTTTAAGATAGTCTGAGACTGTAGGGGCCTTAATAGCCTATATTATGCTTAGTAACAGTAACCGCTACAAATCTTTTCTATTACCTCTAGTAGTAATTTCTTTACTAATTATTATCTCTAACCGCTCTAGCTAAGAGTAAGAAAATTACCTTATTTAGCTACTTTTGAATACGTAGCGTTAAACTTTATGTTACCCTACGCTCCTTTGCTTAAAATGCTACAGAGGTCTGTTACAAAAGTTCTTGCTAACCCCCCTGCCAGCCCCCTGCTAATAAGCAGGGATATTAAGTAGGGGTATTGTTATTAAGCCTGCTAGAGGTTAAATTAACCCGGCCGCTAGCCCTTGCGATACTTATTACTGCTATTAAGAGCAATTATCTGCTGTATATAGTAAAGAATTTATTTAATCTAGGCCTAGATCTGCTTCTGCTATAACTCCTGCTAACACTTTATTTATACTTATATAGTATCTACTCTACTCCTTAGGGCTCTTTTCTTTATTATAGGACGCTTTATATAGGGCTAAGAGGGCTTAATAAGGTTTAGATTAAAGGAATTACTACACTAAAGTAGGCGCTAGATTTAGGTAATATTATAGGTATATTAGATAAAGTAATAGTTATAAAAAAAGCCTAATCCTCTTAAATAATTACCTACTTTATACTTTAAGTAAATAGAAATAGCTTTAGTAAAAGGATCTCTTTATAATAATAATACTAGTTAATACTACTTTTACTTTTATAAGTAAGCTTACTACTTTTCTTATTTTATTACTAACTTAGCTTTTAGTTAGGCTAGGCTTAAAGGCTAAGGCAGGTTAGCCTATTATAAAGCTTCTATTTAAGACGCTTAATTAGCTTAAATTTAGTATTAAAGCTAATAATCTCTTAAGCAGTGGCTTTTTTCTCTTTTAAGGTCTTTAGAATCTAGTAGTAAAAAGGACCTTTTTTATTATAAGAAAAATATAACTAAAACATAAATTTAAAGTAGCCTTTATACCTTTCTAAATTATAGAAGTAGGTGTAGCGCTTATATACTTAATACTAAGGTTAATAGCCTCCCCTATAAATATAAAAGGTAATAAAAGTCTTATCTAACTAAATTACTTACTTTTAATCCTCTAGTGTCTAATCTATATAGGTCTTACACTAGGCTAGCTAGGTAGCCTTTATCTTCCTTATTAACTTAGGCTTTCTTATTAGCTTTGTTTTTTAGTAGCTAGCCTAGTAGAGAACTCTTTTTATTATTATACTAAAACGTTAATCTCCTCCTCTTTAAGAAGGCTACTAGTAATATTAGTATAGTTTCTCTTATAGCTGTAATAGTTATAGTAGATTTATTAAGTAATAGTATTAATAGTACCTTATACCTACTTCTTTAAGCAGCTACTTTACTTAGTATCTTATATATAGTTAGGTAGAAAGGTAAGGGTTAAAGTATTTAGCTTAAAGCCTACTTTAACTACTTAGGCGTAAATTAAATTAATAGTTCTAATTAGGGCCCCTAGGCTAGGCCAGGCCAGTAGGGTTAGGGGTAGGATTTACATATACATATAGTTAATAGAGAGCCTAAGCCCTATAGGGCTTACTAGCTAGTTACTAAGCACTTTCTAGTTAGTACGTATTAAGATAGTTAAAGCCCTATAGGGCTTACTACCTACTTTATATCTACTACTACTACTATAACAGCTACTTTAATAGCCTAAGCCCTATAGGGCTTACTATATTATCTTTATCTACTAGAATAAGTAAAGCCCTATAGGGCTTACTACCTTACCTACTGTCTACTAAGATAGCTAAAGCCCTATAGGGCTTACTACCTTACTTACTATCTACTAGGATAGCTAAAGCCCTATAAGGCTTACTATGTTATTTCTATCTACTAGAATAGCTAAAGCCTTATAGGGCTTACTATATTATCCTTATTTACTAAAATAAGTAAAGCCTTATAAGGCTTATTATATTATTTTTATTTACTAGAATAGCTAAAGCCTTATAAGGCTTACTATATTATCTTTATTTACTAAGATAGCTAAAGCCCTATAGGGCTTACTATATTACCTACTGTTTACTAGAATAGCTAAAGCCTTATAAGGCTTACTATATTATTCCTATTTACTAAAATAAGTAAAGCCTTATAAGGCTTACTATATTATCTTTATTTACTAAGATAACTAAAGCCTTATAAGGCTTAGTATCTATATACCTATAGCTTAAAATAGCTAAAGAGAAGTATTACTAAGAGTATAAAAAAGACCTACTAGTTAAGTATATTAGTAAGAAGAAGAACTATAGAATAAAGTTAGTTATATAATTATATATTATATCTTCTTACTTTTTATTTAGCTTATTAAGGACCTTTTTTATACTATACTAACTAAGCCTAAGCCTTACTACTAAATGCTATACTATAACTTTTACTTTAAATAAAAAAGTAGGATTATATATAGCCTTTAGTATAGTAGCACTTTAAGACTACTAAAGTAATAGTAAGTAGTAAGAAAAAAGCTATAGGCTTAGTAGTACTACTAAGTAAAAAAGTAAGGTTAAAGAATAATATATTAAGTAAAGAAGTCCTAATATAGTAATAAATACTATAGGAGTATAGTATAGCTAGGATTAAGAGATAAGCCTATTAAACTAGCTATAAGCCTAAGGGGAGAGAGAGAAGAAAAAAGAGCTATTAATCTATATAGATAGTAAAAGGAAAAGCAGTAGGAGGAGGTAGAGGAGGAAGAGAGAATAGTCTAATATAGAGGTAGATAAGTAAAAAGAAAAAAAAAAAGAACTAAGGTAAGAGGCTAGGGGTATATATATTAGGATATATAATATAAGAATAATAATAAAGAGATTAAAAGTAAAGCTTTATATAGCCTATATACTAAAAGGCTAGGTGTAGTAAATAACCTAGTTACTACTTTACTAGTAGTTTAATATTTTATATATCTAGTAGTAAAAGTAAAAAAAGTAAAGTAGTTTAACTAGTATATATAAGTAGTAAAAGTAAGTTAGATAATATTATAAAGTAGTCTTATAATAAGGGTAATTTATATAGCTAAAGGTAGTATATTTCCTCTAGATAGTAGTATATTACGCCTTATAGCTAAATATAGCTTTATTCTTAAAACATAAAGTAATATTATACTAAGAGCTAGTAAAAGTAGGTGTCTACCTAAGGTTTAATTTCTAAAGTAAGTATACTTAGTTATTATCCTTATCCTATATATAAGACTATTATTATATAGTATACTTTTCTTTTAGAAGCTTTATAAGTAAAAAACTAAGGTATATAAAGTTAGCTAGTATAAATAAATAGATCTATATAATATTAGTAATATATAAATATCTATAAATAATAAGATATAAACCTTATATTTTATTATCTTAAGATATAATAGCTTTGAATTACTTTACTATATAAATAAGAGTAATTTCCTTAGTATATAGTATATATATCTAGACTAAAGACTATAGGAGTAAAGTAGTACTTAGGGGGGGGAAGTATAAAGCCCCCTCTATTTATTTCTAGTCTACTAGGTTTATTAAGAACATACTAGTGCCTATAGTAAGTTAACTCTTACTTATTATATTATCTTATATCTTAATATAACACTAAGGTAAAGGTAACTATAAGGTAAAATAAACTAGAATAGCCTCTATACTTACTTACTTAGTAGCCCTTATTAGATATCCTAAGCTATAGGTATATACTATATAGCTAGCTTAACTAAAAGTAAGTTAAGACTAATAAAAGAATTACTATATAAGAATATAATATTCCTTATAAACTACTAAATTCCTATAACTAAAAGAAGAAAATATAGTTAAGTCTTTAATTTAGGATACTTAGAGAAAAAAAGACATATAAGAAGAAAGACTAAAAGAGTTTATATTTACTTATAAGGATACTATTATTATTATTTTATAAGTATACTTATCTACCTTACTAAAGTCTAGCCTCCTTAAGATATATAGTAGTCTTAGCTAAGTATATAGTAAATATATAAAGACTATATAACCTAAACTAAAAATCCTTATAGCCTAATTAGGTCTTATAGTTAGTTACTACCCCCTATATAGGACCTATATTTATATATTATAGTAATAGTAATAGGATTATATAATAAGACTACTATTTATCTCCCTTATAATACGTCTTTATATTTTTTACCTTCTTTTATATTTTCTTTACCTATATATTAACCTTATTTATACTATACTATCTAAAGCCTAGGACTATATCCCCTAACTAGAGGGAGAAATAGCTAAAGTAGTAACTATCTTACCTAACTACTACTAGTAAGATAAACTAATTACTAAGAGGTACTAGTATATTAGTAGTATTATTAGGTTAAAAGATAAAGTAGAAGTAAGTAACTACCTAACTAAATAGTAAAAAATAATAGTTAAGAGCTAGCCCTAGTAGTAACACCTCTTTCTAGGAGGGTAAGTTAGTTAAGGAGCTAGCTAGGCTATACTTTATATATATTAAGTAACTACTACTAGACTTACTAAAGATAATATAAAGTATTAGTAAGAACTAGCCTATTAAGCTAGCCTATATATAGGAGCTTAAGGAGATATTTAAGTAAAGCAGGCTAGAGTAGTATATACTTAAGAACTAGATTATAGCGCTCTATAGCTTTAAGGTAGTAAAATAGCTATAAGAGAACGCTAGTAGGCCTACTAAGGAGGGGACTAAAGGGGAGAAGGACTACTTTATATAATAAATTACTAGTAACTACACTAAGTTTAAGGTTATAGTAAGCTAGTACTATATTAAGGCCTTATAGAAGTATATTAAGAAGACTAGTAGTAAGTATAAGGACTATTAGTAAATATATAAGCTTTATAATAAAAGTAATATATACTACTAAATAGGCTAGACTATAGCCTAGCTTAAAATAGTATAGTTAAGGGCTAAGTTATACTTACTAGGCTAGTAAAACTAACTAATATATAAACAGACTAACTACTATAGTACCTTAATATAAGAATACACCTTAATTATACTAACCTTATACTACCTAATAACTATAGGTAAATCTAGATATAGCTAGTGTCTTTTATATTTAATACTAAGGGGATTATTACTAGTAAGTAAGTAGTAGTTAACTACTACTTAGTTAAGAGGCTCTAGCTTAGTAGTAAGTAGTAGTTTCTTACCTAGAGGCTTATAACCTTATAGAACTATAAGTAGTAGTATAATATAATTATATAGTAGTACTAAATAAGGCTTAGCCTAAAGGTCTTTACTATCTTAATATTTAAGTAAATAGTAAGCTTATATATTAATAAGTACTAGTTTAAGGCGCTTAGAGGTATACTTAATACCCTTAAGGCGCTACTTATTAATATAGCTACCTATATTAGCTACTAGGACTAAGAGCGCCTAGTAGTAGTGTTTTATAGCTACTAAGGCCTAATAAAAGCTAACGTCCTTACTATATTCTATTAGATATAAAGTAGTAGCTAATATATATATACTACTAGTCTCCTTATATCCCTAAGTAACGCTAAGTATAACTAGATATACTAGTTTATTACTAAAATACTTATACTATTCTTTTTAACCTCTTACTATATTAAGAGAGCACTAAATAAAATATAGTCTATATCTTATACTATATTATTACTTAGATTAATACTAACTATATAGCTACTATTTATATATAGAGTTATATAATATAAAATAAGACGCTACTATATAAGTATCTTAGGACAGCCCTCTAGACGCTAAGCCTCTTAAATAATAGCCTTTCTCTAGATAAAGAGGTAAGGCAGCTATAAAAGTGTGTCTTAGAATTTACTTAGGAATATATAGTTACCTTTTAGGTAGCTACTATAGTATACCTACTTAAGGGTAATAACTAGACTAACATTAGCTACCTTAACTACACTAAGTATTTCTCTTACTTTATATAGGCCTAGCTCCTTATACTAGTGTGTAAGGCTATAAGTACTATAGTAAGGTAAACCTTCTAGCCTAAGTAAGTAGATAGTGCCTTATTTAAGACTAGTATTAGTAGGGGAGAAAAAAGATAAAAAAGTAAGGTCCTTATACTTATTTAGACTATTTATAAATATATTACCTTATTACTTATAGGTACTATTAATAAGATAGAACTTAACCTTATTACTTTAGCTAATCTTAAGGATACTATCTATATATTAGTTATAGCCTACTTAAGGGAGTTATATAATAACGCTAAGGACGCTACTTATAGTAGTATAGGCGTACTATAGGACCTATTACCTAAAGGACCCTAGCTTATAGCTAGGGCTAATAGCTCTTTAGCTAGATAGTAGTAGTAAGAGGCATACACTACGTTATAGGCCTAGTCCCCTAAAAGGTTATTATTATTAGATAGCTTTTTACTACCCTAACTATAAACTATAGAGGTATACTATTTCCTCTTAAGATTAAGAAAGGCCTTACTAATTATAAGACCTAATAGTAGCAGCCTAGTTATAGTATAGTTACTTAAAGTATAAGTTAAGCCTAAGTAGATAAATAGGCCTTAGGTAGGTATAAAGGAGGCTACTATAAAAAGAAAAAAAAAATAATAATTAGTATAAATAAGTAGTTATAGTAGTAATATAGTATTACCTAGCTAGTATACCTATATAGCTAATATAATTTATATAGTAGGTATTTACTAGCTAAAGTAACTATATATGTTAAATTATAGGGATTATAATAGTTACTTAATTAATTATATAATATGTTATATATATCTAGTTAAGATCCTATAGGAGTAGGGAACTCCCCCTATTTCTTAGTTAGGAAATCCTAGAGAAATCCTAGCTATATAATTAGTAGATTTACCCTAAAAGTAGGGCCCTTTTACTGCCTATTCCCTAACAATTTGCTATAGGGCAACTGTGTATTTACTAGTTAATTTATATATAATTTCACTATATTTAACACACCCCTTTAGCGCTAGTAACGTAGTCACTTGCTGCAGAGCCTATGCTAAATATCCTCTATATATAGCCTATTTATTTGTTAATTATCCTTTAATATCCTATACGTTTTCCTCCTCTATCTAGTAGTAAAGCTTTACTTTATTATTAGCTAATTCTTACTATTAATTTACTTTAACCGCGCGCGCGTTAGTTACTTATATTTAATTAAGCTATAAATATAATCGATGGCGAGGTAATAGCCTAAAATAATCAGTAACTAAGTAATTTACTAGAGCTTTTAATTGTCTTATGTTTTTATATCTCCACTTACTTAGAGAGTATAAATATGTAATTAACAAATGTAGAAAACTAAATATAA
>NW_007361117.1:45054-51678 GCF_000149035.1 Colletotrichum graminicola M1.001
AATTACGTAAGCAGTATGATTACGTAATCAACCGAAGGTGCTATGAAGATTCTAAGAGGAGCAAGATTAGCTCTACTACTCCTCTTTCTAACTATCTAGGTTATTATTTTAAGTTAGGGTTATTTACTTAAGGTTATTATGTTACGCAACTAAGGGCTGATTTATAAGCAGCTTACGTAAGTATGGAATATTCTAGTAAGCTGTATAGGTCTATATAAGGGCTGGAATTCTTCCTGTTTCTAGTTTCCTTTCCTTCTCTCTCTAAGCAAGCAAATAGTTAATAATCTAACTACTATACTCTCTTTTAACTATATATCCTTATATCCTCTATTTATCTACCCTAGGTATAAGCATTTATATCTCCCTTTTATCCTATATTCTTGCTTCTATAGGATATATCTTTATATAAGAGATATACTCTCTTATATTCTCCTAAGCTAGAATTCTCTATCTAAGAGACTAGCTTACCTGTTATGCTAACACTATTAAGAATAACTAGTTTAATAATAGCCTTAGTAAGCTAGAAAGGCTACCTAGTACTAAGCTACCTAGTAATAAAGATAAACTATTTATATAAGCGCCTAATAATAGTAGTAAAGAGGATAATATTAATAAAGTAGGAGATATATACACCTAGAAAGTAGACTACTTAACTAGTAGCTATTAGTTTAAAAGTATAACCTAAGCGTTAGCTATTAACTAGCCTACCCCTTAAGTAAAGCTATCTACTTATATACCTAATAAGTATAGCTAACCTAATTAGCCTCTAGCTAAATAGTTAATTAAGAAAATATAAAGAACTAATTTTATATTAATAATATAATCTAGCTACTATAAAAGAAGAATATAGTTAACTTTAAGTCTAGTATATTTAGTAGCGCCTTAGTAAGGCTAACTAATACCTTCTACTTAGTGTTTTTTATTAATTACTATAGCTTTATTAGTAAGCTAAGGCTATTAATATTTAAAGTAGAGAGGCTAATACTAAATAACCTTATTATATTTTTTTTATACTAGTTAGTATTATATATAGTAAAGTATATTAGTAGTATCTCTTTTAATTTAATAAAATAGACCTTTTATATTACTAAGGCTATAATATAAGAGGCCTAGTTTATTATAATATATATTAATAGAGAAGAGGTTACTAAGCTTTTTATATTAGTAGCTAAGAGATAATAAAAGAAAGACGCTACTACTACTAATAGTAAAATACCTAGGGCGTTAGTATATAAGCTTAGCTTTTATATTACTAAGGTGTTCTAGGTGTCTACCTTAATTAGTAATAGTGTTAAGCTATACTAGCGCCTTAGTAGTATATATAGCTAGTAAATTAAGACTATTAACTAGATTACTTTCTAGAACCTTTTTATAAATAAATAGCCTATATAGGCTACTAGCTATAGGCTAGACTTATTTTAGTAAGAGTATATACTTACTTTTTATACTTATAACTATAAGGCTAATATTAAGATTAAGATAAGACTAAAGCTTTATACCTTACTATATAAATAAGGTTCTTATAGTAGCTAGCCTATAACTAAGGATAACTATTTTAGTATAGTTAGTAATTTATATAATAAAAATACTTATAAGGAGAAGGTAGGTATATTAAATATAGGTTATTTACTTAAGGTTAACTATATAAGCTTAGTCTAAGAAGATAATAAACTTTAGAAGCTTATAAAAGAACTTAGTAAGCGCTACTACCTTAAGAATATAACTAATTTATTATATATAGTTACTATATATATTAATAGTGTAGTACTTATCTAAAAGATAGAGGATAATAAAAAGCTTAAGATAAAAGCATACTACCTACTAGTAAATAGAAATAGGATTACTAAGGAGTTTATAAAACGCTATAACTATATATTTTACCTCTAGGCCTTCTACCTTATATATAAGAATAAATCCTTAGCTAAACTACTAGCGTTCCTTTAGTTACTTTATATAGCTATATAGAGTAATACTTATAATATAAATAATAGTACTAATATATTATCCTTTAGCTACTTCTAGAGCTACTTTAATATTAAAAGGAGCGTATAGTATAGCGCCTATAACCTACTAGCTACTAAGAGGTAAGTAATAGCTACCCTAATAGTACTAATAAAAGATATATTTATAATACTAGCTAAGTAGTAGATATAAGAAAAAGCGCTATAGATAATCTATAAGTAGAGAACGCCTAAGAACCCTAAGGATTTAAGACTATTTATAAGAGAGGCTAGCTAGCTTTAATACGTTATAAATAGTAAAGAGGTTACTTATTAGCTAGAATAAGTTATATCTCTAAAGGTTAATAGTATATAATAAGAGGAGTATACCTTTAAGGCTATACTATCTTTTATTTTCTAGATTATCTACTTCTTTTTAGTTAAGTATAAAAGCTATATATATATCTTTTACTTAATACTAGTAAAGGTGTTCCTTAGTATTATATATATATACTTATACCTCTTTAACTTAGTGCTTAGTAAGTTAAAGCGTTAGTATATATAAGGTAGTAAAGTAGGCCTTAACTTAGTAAGCTTAAAGGCTATTACTATCCTTAATAAGCTTAGTAGCTATATATTTATAAGGTATAACTAGTACCTACCTAAAACTGTCTTCTAGCTGCTTAGTATAGTAAATAGCCTCTAATAAAGGGTATAGCCTTATATTAATAAGAATATACTTAATATAGTAGTAAGTGCTAGTAGTAGTAGGGCTATAATACGCCTAGTAGACTAGCTATACTCTTAGGAGACTAGTTAGCTTATACTACTTTATATAAGTAAGCTCTAGTACTACTATAAGGTGTATATTACCTCCTTATAAGAGACTAACCTATAGCTTATATAGCTTAGAGAGGTAGCCTTTACTAATAAGCTAGTAATAGATAGCTTTATATAAGGGATAATATTAAAGTTATAAACATTATAAATAAAGTCTTTTATTTACTAGTAGCTTTATAAATAACTATATAAAGGTAGACTACTAAATAAGTAGCACTAGCTTATAACGCTAGCTAAGATTATAGTTTATAAGGTAGCTATAGCGTCTTAAGATAAGGTAGATAATATATTTATATAGAAGGCGTTATAGTGTCTCTAGGATAGCCTTACCTTAAGTAGGCTATATATAGCTATTAAGCTATCTAAGGTATATATATAATATAACTTTACTACTAGCCTTATCTAGGCTATAGCTAGTAGTAATAAGAGGCAGAAGGCCTTTTTATTTAAGAATATAATATAGCTAGTATAGCTATAGCTAGCTGTTAAGAAAGGGCGTAATACCTATAGTTAAGGTATTAAGGTAGCTAAGTAGGCTAGTGTCCTAACTAGGCTACTAATAGAGCTTAAGATTAAGTAGGCACCTAATATAGTAAGGGGGTATATAATGTCTACTAGTATTATCTACCTCTATAGTTATACTAGTAAGAAGCCTATTCTCTTTAGGCTACTAGGCTTACTATAATAAGTAGTATATAAGGCTAAGATTAAGTATAAAAAGGCGCTATAGAAGTAGGTATAATATAAGTAAGGCGTTATAATTAACTTTAGCTATAAGATACTATTTTAGTAGGTGCCTAACCTAATTTACTAAGGCTTTAAGGATATTAAGTGTATTTTCTTAGCCTTAAGTAGTAACCTAAAGGTACTTAGCTACTATTACCTTAGTATTAAGTGCCTCTTAAATAATATTAAAGACCTACTATACTAACTAATACTAATTATTATACTTACTTTATCTTTTTTATAAAAAACCCTTTATATAGACCTTAAGAAAAAAAATTTAGTGTTACCTCTAAGAAAAAAGATTATTTACACCTTAACTTTATACTAGTAATATATATAATATAGTTCCTTTATCTAAAGTTATTCCTATAAGAGGATAACTATAGGATAGCGTATAGTATAGCCTTTATAATAACTAAGCTTAGTATATAGCCTGTTCTACTAAGAATACTTATCTAATAGTCCTCTAGAGTAAAAAAGGTATAATACCTTTATAATATATACACTAAGTTAGGTAAATTTAGTTAATAACTAGCCTTACTTATATAATATAAAGCTTAAGCTAAAGCTATAAGAAGAGCTTCTAACTAAGCTATATTATCTTTAGTTTATTATAATATAGCCTAAGTAGTTTATTACTATAGTATTTTAAAGTAAAAATAAGTTATAAGTAAAGAGGTATAGTAGTATTATTAAGTAGCGCTAGCTATAATAATAAATTTATAAAACCTATAGCTTAATATATATACTATAGTATAAGGCTTTTATAAATATATATATATAGGTATATATACTTTTTCTACTATAATATTATAGTAATAAAATATAATAAAAATAAATTTCTTATATATAAGTATATACTATATTAATAGAAGTAAAACTAGGATTTTAGTAATATAAATACACTTAAGATACTATTTTTTATACTACTTTTATAGTAATATTATAGTAAATCCCTAAGGGTTCCTTAGTGTTCTAGTTAAGTTACTTATTATTAGTAAAAACTAACTACCTTAATAAATCTAACCTAAGTAAAGAATAAATAACTAAAAAGAAAAGTAAAAAAAAAAAAAAAAACCTTTTAAGGCTTATAACTTAGTAATAGCGCGCCCTATAGTAAAATAGATTAGATATTTAGGACTAAGGTAAAAAAAAGACCTAGATCTATATATAAAAAAGTAAGGCCGCCCTAGGATTTAAACCTAGATCTTTACTTTTACTATTTACTATTTAGGTTTCTAGTTAGAGAGGCACTTTACTATTAAGCTAAATAGCCTTTATTTTTATTATAAGACTAAAAAGAAATATTATTTATATAGCTAATACCTCTTTAAGCTAACTTATACTTACTAGTACGCCTACCTACTTATCTAGTTATTAGTAGCTAGAGATAGTAGCTCTAGGCTAAGTAGCCTATACGCCTAACTACTTACACTAAGAAAAATAGTTAGCTACTAAACTAACCCCTTTATATAAGAGGTATAAAGAATATAACCTTAATAATATAAGTATATAATAGCTAGTAAGTATAGTGTATATATATATATACTACTATAGTAGTAAGTTAGTAGCTTACTATTAAGGCTGTCCTTAAGATAAAATATAAATAAAGTAAGAGGTATAAAGTAGTAAGGTAGATATATAACTATATTTAAGATTAAAGTCTTAAGTAATAATAATAGTACTATATATATATATAACTATAGCTTAATAATAGTAATTAATAGTATAGGCAGCTAGCTTTAAGTAAATATTAACGTCTTTAAAATAGTAACCTTATAAAGACCTCCCCTTAAGTCTAATATATCTTAATATAATCTTCTTATTATAGTAAGTAAGTCTAGTGCTTTTATTATTAGACTATATAGCTAGTAGTTAGGTATACTATTAGCTATAAGCCCTCTTATTCCCCCTCCTTAGTGCTCCCTTAACTAATATATCTCTTATATAGGAATCTAGTACTAACACTAAGTTAAAAAGCCTTAGTTATATCTTAGTATAACCTCTTTAGTAAAGTATATAAGCCTAGTGCTTTTATTATTAGATTATATAGTAAGTAATTAAACTACTTTTACCTCCTTATAGTAAGTAGAGGATCTTTGCTACCCTCCTTATACTATAGTGCCTAGTTAGAGAAAAAGCTAGCACTAGACCTTAAGTAGTATAAGGAATAGTAGTTATAATAAACACCTAACTAACACTTCTATACTAAAGAGATAACGTTAGCTAAGTAGTCTATATAAAAAAAAGACTATAAGTAAAAGAAAAAAATAAGAGGTAAAAAAGGTAGTAAAAATAGTAATAAATAAGACACTAAGTAAGATAGAAAAAAAAAAGGACTTACCTTAAAGCTAGCTAGCTATCTAGAACGTACTTATAATAACTATCTTAAAACTACTATAGTTAGGTATAAGTAGCTAGGCGCTAAGTATAAATTATATATTATTATATATTATAGACTAATATACTAAAAGGCTATTATTATAGTAGTAGTATACTATTAGTAAAATAGCCTAAATAAAAAAGAAGTAGTTAAAAAAAAGTAAGAAAAAAAAAGTAAGTAAAAGTAACTAAGTAAAAAAGAGGGGGGTAGGCTTACCTTAAAGTTATTTACTTAGTAACTAGTATATAAAGGGGTTAAAGTAAGGAGAAAAACCTAATAGCTAAACAGCCTAAGCTAAAGTAGTAAGTTACCCTTAAGGTAGGCTATATACTTAGTCTTATAACCTCTTTCTAGATCTACTAATATTTTATATCCTAATACTATCTACCTAGTTACCTTAATACTAAGGTCTATTTATTTAAATAAAAGAAGAGGGGTGTAAGTAAGATAAAAGAAGAGAGGAAAAAAGAGATAAAAAAAGTATAGAGGCCTTACTTTTAAGCTATCTATAAAGTAAATAAAGAATCCTAGTAGCTATATAAAGTAAGCTATTCTTTAGCTAAAGGTAGTGTGTATAAATCTAACGCTTAATATTAACTATACGCCTTTCCCTTACTAAGTTAGTAGTTTTATTTAGGCTAACGTAAGTAAGATAGTTATAAGGATAAAGGTAAAGACAAAAGGAGTATAGAGGTCTTACTTTTAGGCTATTATTAGAGCTATTATTAAAGCTAT
>NW_007361118.1:0-50263 GCF_000149035.1 Colletotrichum graminicola M1.001
CTAGAAAAAAGTTAGTTAGCTATATCTTATATATTATCTTATTATAAAAAAAACCCGTAATTAATTAGGTTAATAACCTATTTAAGAATTACTTTCTCTTTTAAAATAGTTATCTTTATTAATTTTAAACATATCTTAGCTTATAGAAGTATACTAGTACGTTATATATAAAGGGTTAATTTGGGGACCTTAAAGTTAGAGGCAGCACTATATATAGACATTTTTAGGTTGTTTTTAAGAGCCTAGATAGTAAGGATAATACGACTCTCTTTAGAAGAAGAGGCTATGTTTATATATAGAGAAAAGTTAGTATAAAAGTTAAAGAGGCATAAAGGGGAAGGACGTATGTAGCTTACTATAATACGTAGCTTACTATATATATATATATTATATTATTAATCTTTAAACCTTTTAAGATTTCTTTTTAGGTTAGGTCTAAGAATTACTAGGCCTATCTATTTATATAAGTTTTATTATTATTAGATATTATTATAGGTAGGTCTAGTTTTCTTATCTATTTCTTTTTTTCCTATCTTTAGTAGCCTAGTGCCCTGCCCTTTCTTATTATATAGATATATTAGTAAGTAGTCTAATAACCTATATAATCCTTGTTAATTACCTTCTACTTATTTAGTATAAAGATATTAAAGAATTTATCTTAGCTTTATTTAAAATAAAGAAAAGTTAATAAAAAACTTATGTTCTTTATATTAGTATAGCTATCTACTAATAATTTAGGTTATATACTATATAGATAATAACCTTACTAAGTTAGGGTAGTATAGTATAGCTTATCTTAGTTATATACTACCTAATTCTCCCTTAGACTAGTATAATTAGTAGATATAAAATCTTAATATAGTATTTATTATTTATTATCCTACCCTTCTTATTTAAAGGTATATTTATCTGGATTATAATTCTAACTTTAATTACTTTATCTTAGTAACTAACTTCCTTAGTACTAGGTAAGCCTTTTTCTACTATTAGCTAGTTAGTAACTTACTTTACTTCTATTACTTATTCCTAGATATCTCCTAGTTTAGGCGTTACTTTAGGGGTTAATAGCTACTCTCCCTACTAGATATAGTCTAAACTACTATCTCTAGGTGTATATTTACCTAGTTTTACTATTTATAGTATAAGAGTAAGTAGTAAAGGCTACTATACAAGATATTCTTTCTATAGGATTAATACTATATTAACTTCCTTTATAATACCTAAGGTATAAAATTTAGCTATATATAGTGTTACTAAGTCTTTAATATCTTTAGTAATTTTTATACTTCTATAGCTAGGATTAATTATTTTATATTATCTTTTCTATAGAACTTAGTCTTATTAAATATTATATTATATATAATAATTACCTACTAAAGGGATAAAATCTATATATAATATAGGTTATAGGTGTTTTAAATATATCCTACTAAATACTTAATATAACCCCTTAGTTTTACCTTAAAGTAATATCTTCTTATACCTTTCTTTTTATCTATTTAAACTAGGTATACTTAGTAACTATATATATAAAGCTACCCCTACTAAGGGTATAGGTCCTAGCTAAGGCTTACTTAGTATTATAGTTACTACTAGTAGAATTATTATCTAAACTATCTCTCTTCTTTTTTAACTAGGCTAAGCTAGGCGTTGTATTATTATAGGCTAATACTAAAGACATAAATACTTACTATTACTACTTTAACTTATAGTTTAATTAGGAGGTTAGCTATAGAGAGTATCTTAATAATATAAGTTATTACTTTCTACTTAGCCCTTTTAGTACTACTATTTAGCTTCTTTATATATAATATATATATATAGTAAGTAGCGTATTATAGTTAGTAGCCTACTTCCTCCTACCTTTCTACTTTTTATATAAGTTAATTAAGCTATAATATATAAAATTAATTAAAACTACTTATTATTATCTTCTTTATTACTATCTTAAACCACCTTATAGGTTTATATATTATATCTAGTTTTTCTATAACTACTATATTATTATATATATAGATTATTACTCTCTATATAAGTCTCTTTTTAAGATATTTTCCTACCTCTAGCTTTAATACCTTTTTTCTCTCCTTATAGTAACTCTACTTTAGTTATATTAAGTAACTCTTAAAGATATAGTTAGGTCTTTTTAGACCTCTAGTGCTTACTTAGTATATTTATCTCTATATAAAGTCTAAGGTTCTTAGCCTTAATAAAACTAAGCCTATATACTAACTTACTAATACCTTTAGCTTAGAGGTTAATTACTTTATATATTAGTGTTAGTAAGCTTTCTTAACATCTCTAGACCTTCTTTTTTAGTAAACTAACACTTTATATACCCTTTAGTGCTATAGTTAGTGTCTTTAGGTCCTATAAGCCTAAGCTAGTTAGATATAAGCTAAAAGGTATTAGTATATTTAGCTTAAAATCTAGGTAGAAAATAACTACTTTAAGGTTAAATAGTATAAGGCTTACCTATTTAAAGCTAGCTTATATAATTCTTTCTCTTATTAACATAAAAAATACTACTTTAAAGATAAAAAAGAAGTTATTTTTTATAATATATAAAATCTATATCTATATTATTCTCTTAATTTCCTTACTATATAAGAGCTTTAATAGGCTAAAATAACCTATATTAAGAGGCTAAAGCTTATATAATAAATAAGGAGGTATATATAAAGTAATAATATTTTATTTTTTAAAGAAATTATTAAATTTAGTTAATTTATAGCTATTATAGCTATTAAGGATTAAAGGTTAATAAGTACTTTTTATATAAGACTTTATGTACTAGTTAAAATAACTTAACTAATTAAGGCTAATTTTATTTATTATTTATCTATTTTTACTTAAGTAGATATACTATTTAGCTAGAAATTAGCTATTTAAGTACTAAGAGAGAAAGTAATATTTACTTTTTATAATAATATATAAAGGTATTACTTAGCTATTTATATATATACCTTAAATAATAAAAATCTATTTTTAATTATTAGGCTACTTTATATAAGGCCTTCTCTTATAATTAAAGGTTATAATAACCTTTATATATAATAGTATTATTATTAATAACCTAGTCTTGTTAAAATTATAAATATTATAATCTTATGCCTTATACTTTATAATTATATTTTATATAAGTATAAACTAGGTTTATATAATTATAAGATTCTTAGCTAAGGCTCTCTAATAGTTAATTTAATATTAAAATTATATTTTTAATTAAGGTTATTATTATATAAAGTTCCTTACTTATTAAGGTCTAATATAAATTACGTTATATACGTTTAGGAGTTAGTTAGATATATCTTATATATCCTCTTATTATAAAGGAAACCCTTAATTAATTAGGTTAATAACCCTCTTAAAAATTACCTCCTCCTTAACTTCTGTTATCTTCTTTAAATTTAGACATATCTTACTTTATATAACATATCTAGTAAGTTAGTAATAAAGTAAGGATTAAGGGACCTTAAAGATTATAGCTATATTTTATATAGACATTGTTAGGGTTTTTTTAATAGCTTAGATAGTAAGGATAATATAGCTTTTAATTAAAGAAGATTATATGTTTATATATAGAGAAATACTAGTGTAAAGGTTAAAGAGAAAGAAAAGATAAGAAGTAGGCTACTTACTATAATAGGCTACTTACTATATATATATATTAGAGGTATAGTCTTAACCTCTAAACCTTTATCTAGGGCCTATTATTAAAAGGTAGTATTACTATTAATTAATATTATAAAGTAATTTATATCTTAATATATCTTATATAAAGTAAGACTATAATACTAGTAGACCTACTACTTAAATACCTATAAGATCTAGAAGACACTCTTATAGGTCTTTATCATATATAGAAAGCTAAATAGCCTACTAGTGTATTTATCCTTAATTACTATAAGCTAGACGCTATTATTATAGCCTTTAGGGTAATTAAATAGGTCCTAAGTAATCCTAAAGTATAGGTAAAGCACCCTCTATTTAGAATATTACCTTAGGATTACTTACTTTATATAGGCTATCTAGTAGTAGGTATATTTAAGGCTATTATATACTTTTATTTTAACTCTTTCTACTTTATATACTAAGTAGTTAACTATATTTATACCTAGATACCTACCTTATTAGTACTAAAGCTATACTAAGTTATTTTATATTAGTTTTTCTTACTAGGAGGGTTACCTAGGAACCTAAGAGCTAAGTAATACTACTATAAGTATTTAAATAATAGCTATACTATTAGTAAAGACTCTTCTCAAGGAATAGTAAGTAGAAAAAGGCTTATATTTAAGAAATAAGATATTAACTACTTAAGTAAGTTACTTAACTATAAAGCTATTTCTATATCTACTATACTATAAAGTGTAGTTAAAACCTAAATACTAAATACCTATTTTTTAGAGAAGAGCTTCTAAGATAATATTAATATAAAGCTTTTTTATATATACTACCTTTATAAAGATAAGGTCTAGATTTATGTTATTATAGCTCTTAAGAACTATAAGGGGTTAGCCTGGTACCTTTATAAGGCCATGTGTGGTGTATTTCAGGCACTTAGTGCCTGAACTGGTTGATCTTTTGGTAATGCCAGAATGGTCTATTGACAGGCGTGGCACACCACCCATACCTTTACAATTGTTCAGGCACTAAGTGGGTCTTCTGGCTAGACAGGGGCTAGGTTCGAATCCTGACTGTTGCGCGCTCTCTTTAGTGTAGGCCCTAAGGGGCTGGAAGGTCATCAATCAGTGGATTGGTTGGCTAGGCATGAATGAGGGGCGCGCGCTCTCTTTAGTGTAGGCCTTAAGGGGCTGGAAGGTCATTAATTAGTGGATTGGTTGGCTGGGCATGAATGAGGGGCAGCCATTAGGCTCAGAGGGACTAGGTGCAGGGAGGCAATGCCTAGCGCCAGCCGGGGGTCCCCCAGCTGTCGCCAGGTGCCAGGCTGCCCAGGGCCTTCGGGGTTAACATGACCTTGTGCTCCAGCGCACGGTTACCGGCGCCAGTGCACGTGGGCCTGAAGCGACTCGGGACGCGTCGCATTAGAAGGGGGGCAATTGTAAGGGGTTAGCCTGGTACCTTTATAAGGCCATGTGTGGTGCATTTCAGGCACTTAGTGCCTGAACTGGTTGATCTTTTGGTAATGCCAGAATGGTCTATTGACAGGCGTGGCACACCACCCATACCTTTACAAGAACCCTCTTTATTATACAAGTGCTAACTATAAGTATAGAATATAAAGTAGTACCTAAATTAACTTATTATATACTTTTATCTAAAGTCCTAATAGTACTAAGCTTTAGTATTAAGATATTATGTATAAGATAAGTAGTACTATAGTTATTTAGTATAGTACTATATAAAAGAATATATAGGCTACTAAAAGATATAATAAAGATATTATAAAAGTACTATTTCTAGGTAGGTTTAGTTAAGGTTAGCTATAGTAAAGTAAGGTTAATAATATATATAATAACTTTTAAGGGGAGGTTTTTACTTTCTTTCTTATCTTACTTATTATCCTTTTTAGTGATTTAAGATAGGTTGTTTTAGGCTTAATTTATATAGAAGTTATACTTCCTAGGCAGTAGTCTAGCCTTAATTTAGCGTTTCTAAAAAAGTTTAATTTAGAGGTCTAAGTTCTTAAGGTAATTAATTTAGTTATATATCTACTATATATATTATATAGTAACTAACCTAGACTTTAGTAAGAAGCCTATAAAGGCTTTTTTAATAGTAGTATACTTAAGAGGGGCCTATAAGTAGAAGTACCTATATATATATAAGTTACCTTAGTATTTTAACTTAAAGTAAAGGAATTTAGTATCTAGTTATATTACTAAGTAATCTATAAGGGTTATATATACTTTATACCCCTTCTCCCTATATTTTATAGTAAAGGAATCTTCTTTAAGGACGCCTACTAGGATAATAGTATAGTAGTTAGGATCCTTAATAAAGATATACTATACTTTATATTACATAATCTCTAAGAGCTTATAGGTTACCTAGTAAGAGACTATTTTATATAATACTACCCTAAGAAATAGTCTTAAAGTAAGTACACTTTTAACTTTAGGTATATTAAAGATCTTAGTACATATATATATATTTTACTAATCTATAAGCTATATATTAGGATTAATACTAAATCTTACTTACTTAATAATAGTAAGGTATTATTCTTAAATAAGTATCTAGTTAGTGTAATTACTTAATATATTTTATTACCTAAGGATATATAGTATAAAATAAAGTAAGGTAGTACTTTACCCTAAAGCTTTTATTTAAGTAGGTATAAAGATAAAGTCTACTACTAATAAGTTAACCTAGTCCTTAACTATATTAAATTCTTTTTTATATTACTTATAAATAGTCTTAAGTACTACTTTATTTAAAAGATATAATTAATAAATAAGCTTTATATTTAGGTCTATAGTTACTAAAGGTAGTATATCCTCTAGGTGTATTATGTTCTTAGTATTTATAGATTTATTAAGGGTATAAATATATATAGCGTTAGGGATTTTATTAGAGTATAAATCCTTATCCCTATCTATTATAAGACTATCTAAGTTAATATATTCCTAAGAAAACTTTATATCTAATTTAAGCTAAAAGGCTATATACTAAGTAGGCTAGTTAGCTTATAACCTTAGTTTCTTATTACTATTAATTAATATTATTAATTTAAGATAAAGAAGAGAAGATAGCTTATTTAAGAGAAAGATATCTAGCCTATAGGCGCTTTAGATATAATAGTTTAAAGGTATAGTATAAGCTAGGCTTATAACTATTATAGAGGTACCTTTTAGGTAGGAAGGATTATAAGAAAACAGCTTAGCTATCTACAGTGTGGTAATTATTAGCCTAGCTTAAAGAGATATATATTCTTTAAGTAGGTCGCTTATATAGGGATAAAGTTTAGCCTAGAAGAACTATTTTTCTGTTCTAGAGAAATCCCGGCTATACTCCGGCTGGCCCTACATATAAGCGTGATGCCTATAAGGGCATTACGACAACTTAGTAACTAGACAAATTAAAGCAGTTAGAGCATTATGTTTAGTAGATTAAATCTAGATCTAGGCAGTAGACAGCAGTAATTAGAGATAAATAATAATATTACTATAATAGCAGTAGTCTTGTGTTATAGAGACTAAAGGAAGAGGCTACTAGCTAGTAAGGTAAGTTAAAGCACCCACTTATAGCCCCCCCCTGCATTTAGCCCACCCTAAAAATACCTCCCAGCCACCGACTTTCTAGATAACCTCTAAATTCAAACTATCATAACATTTTCAATTTTTCATTAAATCACTTTATTTTTTCAGAGTATCTTCTTTAGTACCCTATAATCTAATATACTAAAGATAAGGTTAAGGGGGTAATTACTAACATTATAAGTAGTGTATCTTATTAGGTTGCCTCTAAGTAATAGGGTGTACTGCGATTAACACTTTGGTATTGTATGAACGGTTGCTAACAGTAATTAGTTGCCTTTGAAGACCTCTAGTGACTATTAGCTACCTAGGAGGCCAGCCTGGCCACTTAGGTGACTGCCTAGGCTGACCTTAGGCTGCCACTAACCTATTAACAACTTAAGGACTTTACCTATTATATCCTTTATGCTATAGGGGATACCTAACCTATAGGTAAGAGATAGGTAGATAGCTTTATTAGGAGGAACCTATCTATTAAGGTCTAAAGAAGTTAATCTATTAATTTAAGGCGTATTAATAAGGTATCTACTAAGGTTATTAGGGACTAGTTTAAATATCTTACTATACCTTATATCTAGGCTATTAACCTAGCTAATAGATATAATATAAATAAGACTAGTATCCTTAAGGGTAAAGGTAATAATAGGCTAGTGCTAGGCAGGGCTGTAACGTAGGTGGTAAGGAAAAAGCAGCCTAGATTAAGAGCCTAGGTATCTAGTATTAAGTATATATTTACTAAAGGTAATACTTTTTATCCCTTAGTTATATATAAAGGTAAGAAGGTCTAGTAGTAGTAGTTCCCTCTTAATCTTAATCTATATTATAGATAGGAATTTATAGTAATAGAGAATAAATAAACTACTAATAATACTACTATTAAATAGTTAGAAAAGGTCTTCCTCTTTTAGACTAAGCTATTTTAGCCTAATTAGGCTAGACTACTTATCTTAAATAGGTATAGAAGCTATATAATAATAGATTTTATATAGCTATACTATATTAATAACGTCTATCTATTATTCTTACCTTTATATACCTCCTATATCCTCTAGCTACTTAACTAGTTAGTCTTTAGCCTTATTAAGGCAGTATATAGAAAGAAGCTAGGATATCTAAGTTAGTAAATTAATTCTACTATTATAGGCAAAAAGAACTTTATTTTCTATTACTATAAGGCTTACCTAGCTAAATTAACTATAGATAATATTAAAAGTAGCTAGAAATACACTAGGTTATAGCCTATTAGTGTAGTAAAGCCACTTATAAATAGGCTACTAGTTTAAAAGGTAATAATAACACTATTAACACTATTAACACTACTTAATCTAGCTACTAGAGATAGCTATAAGGCCTAGGATACTAATAGTATAGATAGCTAGCTATCTAGTGTAAAGTAGTCTACACTAAGGAAGGTAAAGGACCTTAGGGATTAACTTTAACTATTTAGCTAACTAGAGTAAAACATCACCACATAACGCTAGCTCTTTAGAAAGGTTAAAAAAGGCTTCTAAGAGCAGTTATATACACTGGCTGCTGCCTAGCAAAAATTAAGCCTTCTAGAAGCCTAGGTACTAATAGTATAACTAGAAAACGGAAGGCTGTTACACTGGATCTAAATACGAAGTTCGCGACGATTAAGGAAGTGCGGTAAGCCTAGATTACGGCTGGCGATACTGAAAGTGAGCTAGATAAATCCAGCGCATCGGAATTTCCTAGTAAGGCTGAAAGCTATATTATTGTGGTATTAAGAGGTTGTTAATAGTTAATTAAATAAAGTAGTGGTGTTGTGATGGCATCGTTTTTCTGGTGGGCTAAATGCAAGGGGGGGCCATAAGTGGGTGCTTTGACTTATAGGATAGACTTAGACGTACTTAAGGACAGACTTCTATAGCTCTTTAGTAATTAACTTATAATATATTCTTTAAATACCTTTTAGTATCTAACCTTAGAACTTTAATTAGTAAAAAGCTATATAAGCACTAAGACGCCCTTAACTACCTAACTGATTACTAAGTGATTAACAAGACTAATAAGAACGACTAACACTGTTAACTAAGTATTAACCTCTGCTTACTATTAGCAGAAACCCTACTGTCTAGAAACTAGCTGTAATATATATTATATTCTTTTTTTATATTAATAATTATATATTAGTATATTACTATATAGATAAATTATAAGTAAGTAATAAGATAGTAGCCCTTTAGTAATAATACTACCTTAAAGGTAGAGGTCTACTATAATAGCTTTTTAGCCCTAAGGTAATTTATAACTAAAGTAACTACTATCTCTAGCTTTTATAAGTAGTATACTATAATAAAATAACTAATTTACTACTACTAAATAAATATTATAATAGATTATTACTAATAGTAAAAGCTAAGCTATTACTTAGTAAATATATAGCCTTATTATAAGAGGTTAATAAATACTAAAAAAAGGTAAAGATAATTATATATATAGTAGTAATAACTTAGCTAGACGTTACCCTTATAGCTAGCTAGCTTGCCTGCTTTAACTATAACCTAAATCTAGATTACTAAAAGGCTATAAATTATATACTTAGATATCTCTATTAAACGTAGCACCTTTACCTTAAATATAAAGTAACGCTAGGTAGTAATAATAATACGTTAGAGGTTACTTTAGACGCCTTATTTACTAATAACTTACTAGACTATTATAGCCTATAAGTATATATACTAAAGCTATTTAGAAGGCTTATCTCCTAGTAAGCTAATAAGTAAGATATAGTAATAATATTAACTACTAACGCTAAACTACTAGCGCTTTTATTTACTATAAAAGAGGCGCTTTTTACTAGTAGATTAATTACTACACTAGGTATTTAACTATTAACTTAATTTAAAAATAAATTATTACTTAATAAGTAGGTAGCTACTAAATAGCTACTAACTATTTATATTAGCTATAATAATACTTAGACTATTAGGCTTATTACTAAAGAGCTTATTTAACTATAAATAAGGCTATAGTATATAGATATCTATAACTACTAGCTACACTAAGAAGTAGTAGTAAATTAGATTACTATTAAATACAAGAGGTCTACTAAATTAATAGCTAATAGATTAATAAAGACGCTTAGTGCGCTATAATTTACTATATTTATAGCTTAATTTAATATAAGTAACTAATATATACGCCTTAAAGTAAATTAATAGTAAGAGCTAGCTAATAGTAAAGTAAAGCTTTACTACTAAATAAAAGAGAAAAACGTATAAGATATTAAAGGATAATTAATAAATAAAGGGGGCTATAACTAGAGGATATTTAGTGCAGGCGCTATAGTAATTAATTATATTACTAGCGCTAAAGGGGTGTGTTAAATATAGTAGAATTATATATAAATTAACTAGTAAATATATAGTTACCTTATAGTAAATTATTAGAGAATAGGTAGTAAATTATTCTTACTTTAAGGGGTTAATCTACTAATTAAATAACTAGGATTAGTCTAGGATTTCCCTACCTAGAAATAAGGGAATTTTAGTAGTTCTATAGGTTTTTAACTAGATTATTATAGTATATTATATAATTAATTAGTTAACTATTATAATCCTTACTATTTAATATTAACCCTCTCTAGCGCTATCTTATAAAGCGTCTACTAGTTAAGATTATACTAGTTACCTATTATTTTAGCTATTACTACGTATAAATCTAACTAGGCGCTAAGTAAGCTGCTTTATAGTGCGTTAATAAGGTTATTAAACTAGACAAGCAGTTATTAATAGTTAGGTAGATTAACCTATACTAATTTACTATAGGCTATATTCTATTTATTAAGCTACATAGTAAGATCTTT
Source organism: Colletotrichum graminicola M1.001 (assembly GCF_000149035.1). Classification (NCBI taxonomy): domain Eukaryota; kingdom Fungi; phylum Ascomycota; class Sordariomycetes; order Glomerellales; family Glomerellaceae; genus Colletotrichum; species Colletotrichum graminicola. The sequence continues at coordinate 11,053 of NW_007361118.1, forward strand.
CTTAGTAGTTAAGGCCTTTTACTAGGCCTTTACTAACACCTTACTATACTTATTATAAGCGTACTTTATATATTCTTCTTTAGATATTCCTACTACTACGCTAAGCTTATTAAGCTATTTAGCTAGTAAATTAGTAGATTTATAGTATCTTTCTTAAAGATCTATAGATATAGTAGATTTAACTATATTAGCTATATCTTTAACATCTTTTTAGTAAGTAGTATACTTACGTACTTCTTTATAATAGTAGCTTATCTAGCTATTTAAGTATATAAGATTATATAGGTTAGGATTATCTAGTGTTACTATATGTTTAGATTTATATATAAGCCTATTAGGTATAGTTATAATAGCCTTACTTCTTACTATACGTAGCTATATAGTTACTTACTAGGATATCCTAGTAATTACTATAGCTATAGCGACTTCTTAGTAAGTAGTAAGCTTCTCCTTAGTTAACGCGTATAGATATTACGTAGTAAGTAGCTTTATTAGTTTCTTTAGATATATCTTAAGGATTAATTAGTCTGCTGCTGCGACTTCTAGGTTAATATATTCCTAGAGATTATAGCGCTTTACCTTTACTTAGATAGCGTTAAGCTATATAAACTAATTACTATATAATTATAGAATAGTTACCTTATTATTATTATTCTTAGTACTTATTATAATAATATTATTTAGTAGATAGGTACGTTTGTTATTATAGATATATGTATTAGACTGTTAATTATTAAATAGTAGGGATTATAATAGTAGATTAATTAATTCTGTTATATGTTATGTATATCTAGGGAAAACCCTGTAGAGGTAAGGAAATTCTCCTATATCTTGGTTAGGAAATCCTGGGCTAATCCTTGCTATTTGATTGGTGAATTAACCCCTTAAAGTGGGGCTAATTTACTGCCTATTCCCTGACAATTCGCCGTAGGGCAACTGTGCATTCGCTTGTTAATTCACGTGTAATTCCGCCACATTTGACAAATTTACTACCTATTCCCTAACAATTCGCTGTAGGGCAACTGTGTATTTACTAGTTAATTCACGTGTAATTCTGCCATATTTAACAACTTTTGCTATATTTAACAAGAATTTAAGCCGTTTTCCTATAACTTTTCCTACCTACAAAAGTGCCCTATAACATAGACTGTATCCCTTTAAGTGTAAATAGACCTTATAACCTATAATTAGGTCTCTATAAATAATTACTAATAGTTATTAGATAGTTAGCCTAGATTGCTGTAGCCTAATTAGTCTCTATTTACACTTAATAAGATATACTCTATGTATAGATAAATACTTTTTTGTAAAGATTCTTTAATTTAAAGACTATTAGCTTGCCTAACTTTCTTCCGACGACACCCTTAGTCTCCCGGTGAGTTAAAGTAATTTATTAATAGGTTTACATATATTATATATACTCTACATCTATATAATTGTTTTTCCCAGGCATCTCTCGATCACCGGCATAGGATTGCATACTCCCCTGCATATTGCCTTCAAGCCGACCCGTGACCGAACATATGGCTGCGTTGACTCGTTCATATTAGTTTTCGACCAGCAGCACATCGAAGTTAGGTTGACTCAACGGCTGCGTGACCTGCAGGCTCAGTGCAAGTTTATCCTGGTATAGGAAGCGGGGCAATTTCTTTCACCGCACATCCACCGCGCATTCCCTGCGCGGTCACGGTAACAATCCGCCACATTCGACAGATATTCAGGAAAATGCGGGCGTATAGGAGAGAGCAGAAACAACTGGCTGACTAGTGGCATTTGACTTTGGCCTGGGACGACCACTTAAAGTAAATATAGTGGAAACCGATCAATATAATGACGAGTGTGCCAGGCGCCCGAAACACATGACTCGGGCAAGATAGGCCATCCATCATATATACAAGTACATATAGTAACATCTCCAAAACCAGCGCCTATGTTATTGAATTGCGCTGGCGCTGGCGCGCCAAACATTGGCGCGCTGTTTGACCAACTCATGGGTCTACATGCGAAATCATCTTACCATCGGAGCTGCCCCGCATCCGCCGCCGGCCCATCTACATACTCGTATCCTGTATAACTCCAACAGTTAGCAATGACTGTGGTACGCGTAATAGCGATATTCTAGCGGGTGTAGCGCTTCCTCTTTTCCTAAAGTTTCACTCTGACTGTCAGTCTTCACAGCAATACTACACAAGATGGCTCGTCGCTCGTCAATCGCATATGCTTCGCTCCCTAGCAGTGAATTTGGCGACGAGAGCCCGCCGTTCACCCCGCCAAAGAGACGCCTCATCTGCATCAACTGGAAGTTGGTCGCAATCACCAGCTTCTTGATGAACATCGCCACGCTTTCTATTATCCTCGCCCGCCTATCACCTCGCTGGTTCAACAGCCCAGAGTGCCATTTGGACTCAGAAATTCTCTGGGGCCGTCGCGTTTCATGGAGGAAAATGATCATAGAAAACCAGCAAGAATTCATCGATAGCGATCCGTGGGATAGTAAGTTTGGGGCAGACGGGACGATTTCCGTTGGCAAGGGACCCAACCCTTGGGACAGCATATGGTTCACGAACTGGGTGGCGCTAGAAAACGACCCGGCCGCAAAGGGTTACGGCTTTGGAACGCCTTTGACTGGGCCCGGTTCCGAAGGAAACGCGCTAGATCCCATCCCGTGGAACGAAGGGTCTCAAGCCTTTGGTCTCGGCGTCATGCACCAGCTCCACTGCGTCGCAAGCATAAAGAAAGCCATCAACGACTACAGGTACACAGGAGGGACTCGGGGTTCGAATGCTACAAAGACGGCCGGCCATGTTGATCACTGCTTGGAGGTTCTGCGCCAGGCAACCATATGCCATGGAGACATGGCGTTGATAAGACCCGATGTCCAGGGAAAGACATATACTGGATACTCCGGCTGGGGGAATGAACACGTTTGCCGAGACTGGGAGGCAATCAAGGATATTTTGAAGAATCATGGTATTCACTACGTCGTGGGCAATGGGACAAAAGGCTGGACGCACTACGAACACACAACCACCGAGGTGGTGCCCGAGACTTGATACGTTGTGGTAAAATGGGTGGATAAGCGTTCGGCAATACAAACCTTCCACAAAACAGGATATAATGTGGAACTGCAATCAAAGTTTAGCCTAATTGCATGTACTACATAGTACATTAACCTGCTATACTTTGAAATGTCACAGCTCAGGTGGGGCCTCTTGGAGTTTAAGGAGCCGGTTAGCTCTGCTTCTGAGCACCTGTCATCATGCGGAAGCCCTTTCCTTTGCCATCTGCCGACCGTGCTCAGGCACTAGAAGAACATCATAGTTTGATGTAGGAGGTTCAGAACCCTGTCCCTGCCACATGATTCGAGTCGCCGACAGACGTTTTATTTATTCAGCGGTAAGATCGGGTATCCTGTCGCTAACAATGTAAACACAATGCTACTTCATTTCCTTTCTCTGCATCGCTCCAGCACTAGTTCATTTAAGATAATGGAAAGGAAGACCCGCCCGTATTAGTTCTGACCCGTTCTAGAGTAGCTCATGGCTCTTCGACAATATCTCCAACACACACAAACTACCTTGACCTGATGGGCTCGGCGGCAAAACGACGCAAAAGCGGGTGCTGGACTTGTCGTCTACGCCGGAAGAAATGCGAAGAGGGTGGGCCACCGTGCCTCACCTGCGTGAATCGGCACATCCACTGCCACGGGTATGGACCAAAGCCTGAGTGGAAGGATAAAGGAGAAAAGGAGCGTCAAGAGGCGATACGTCTACGTATCAGCTCGGCAAAAACCTCAGCCCCTGACACTGAGGCACCACAAGCAACCATGTCCACACCATCTTCGTCACCAGCAGCAGAGGATGTCAGGCTGATAGTATCACATGCAGCTGATAGCATTTTGAGAATCAACACGTGCAATGAAGACGGGACCAGCGACATTGATTTCGCGCTTGAGGGCGAGTTTGGTTTAATGAGCACGACAAATCTTGACCCTTTGATCTTTCCTGACGATGAGTGGAATTATTTCGATCCAGGAATCGAATCATACGGCACACCTGTGAATCATGAGCACCCTATAACCAACGAAAACAATCACTTTGAAGACAACAACATACCGCGACTCATAAATCTGCCTGTGTCTAAATGCGAACATTGCCTGGATCACCGTTCCTCGGAAAGAGAGATGGATCTAGTCATGCATTATGTTGATCACACATCAAATAAAGCACAAGAGTCTCGGGGGAGAGGGTATGGCTCCTCAAAGGGATGGCTTCTGTCGACTCTGTTGCGGTCACCCGAACTCTATAACGCGGCGTTGAGTTTAAGTGCATACCACCAACACCTGAGTGCCACTGCTGGCAGTGAAACAGGCTCGATAGCTTGGCATGACTATGAAAAATATCGACTTCGCGCCAGACAGATCTTCGAAGGTTCGCAACCTGGGGACCCGAGCAAAAATTTCGTCTGTGCTGTTGAGCTCACCCGACTGGAGGTATGTCCGGACGTTCATCTGCACCGAGCTTCTAGCAGCAGCATTATCTGATCATCGCTACAGGCTCTTGGAGGAAACTGGGAAAGGAGCCAGGGCTATCTTCATTGTGCTCTCTCTCTCTTAGAAAACCCACATATGCAGAATGGGGCTGTTAGCACAAACTCACCCAGAAACACTGGCCTAATCACGCCGACTTCACAGACCTGCTTTTCCACAGGAACAGTGGTCACTAGCCTGAAGCCGCCAGAGTTGCCGTCTGCCTCGGAGCGCAAGGCTCTCAACTGTTCTCGGGCGCTTCTGGCTTGGATGGATGTTTTGACGTGTTCGGCCCAGCGAACGGTGCCCGGTTCTCACGAGGTATACCGCCATTTACTATCCGATGACGAGTTTTGCATCAGCTTCCAGGCGGTCACCGGCTGCGAGAGCTGGGTTCTGCAAACTATCATGGATGTGGTGATGCTGGATTCTTGGAAACGCGACCAGGAGACCCGTAGGAGCTTGAGCATCCGTGAACTGGTTAGGCGCGCTGATGAGATCGCATGCGCCATCAAAGGGAGGGAGACCTCGGACTCTGGGGCAAACCCCGGGCTCCATGGGCCTCTCTCTCTTGGGTTCCCCGGCCGACATGGCCACTCGCCCGGCCAATCCCTGACTCTTCTGTATGCGCGCGCGGCTCTGGTCTATCTCAATTTCATTGTCTCCGGGCCAAACAGTGGAGCACACGAAATTCGTCAGAGCATCGATTCTGCCATTACGGTGTGGAAGTCGGTTCCGTGTTTCCATGAGCACCGACTGCTGGTATGGCCGCTTCTTATCACTGCCAAATTAGCACAAGGGCGGCAAACTGACTTCTTTCGTAACCTGATGGGGTCCTGTCCGGAAATCCACGCACCCGGTAATCACTACGATGTTTGGTCAGTTATTACGACCTGCTGGGGGGAAGGAGATCAGCAGGTTGGCACGGAACAGATCGGAATGGATAGTTGGGGAAACATATCAGGGAAACATGTGCTCGGCTTGTTGATTGCCTGATGGGACAATTGTTAGCAAACTTGTCATTCATTGGATATTTGCAGTAATGGCAGGCCGTCGGTGGAATTTTAAATGGTAGTATATCTCAATAGTTCAACCTCAAGAGTATATATATATCCCTGCGTGTGGAGAGCAGATGGCCTGTTGTTCGTGTGTATTCAGTACATAGTTGCCCGGCTTCATGACGACATCACAAGCTGTGCATTCGTTGCTGCAAGGTATCTACTGGCTAACGTCTTGCAGGCAGTTGTCCGACAGGCGAAGCTCGCCCGGCATCGGAAGAAACTCACCTGCGCCCGCTGTATCCGAAATCATGTCGGTGTAGAAACGAGAAGAGCGGCGCAATAACGTTCAAGGCAATGACCTCGGCAAAACAGCGCGCCAACTCATGCGCTCAACGCATCCTGGACAACTTAGTACTTCCATTCCGAAATGGCCCCGGTCAACCTGCGTTGACAGATAGGCGCCACACCGGTGGCCGCCAAGTCCTGCGCCTAAAGCTACTCTGTCAATTTTGAACAATTGAGATCCCAGCTAGTGTCATTAGCGCGCCAACCAGCAACGAAGACAGAGGCTGAAGACACGGAATCTTAAAATCATTGCTGAGCGCCTCAAACGTACTAAAGCCTCGAACCGTTCTTCAACATCATAGGTTTGCACTCCCAAGCAAGGATATACATTTCGAGAAAGCAAAATGCAGATCATGAAGGTATCTGAGATCAGTTTCGTCTTGGCAGTTGCCGCTGGTGCCTTGGCCTTGCCGGCGCAAGGAGTGAGTACTGGCTCTGCAATGACGAAGCTATCGAATTGTGTTACGTATATGTTAACACCTGCTAGGAAAATTCACTCATGGCTCGTAAATCTGGAGGGGAGATGGCAAAGGGTGACGGCGATCCGGTTGTGGACTACGTCATTCCAATCGACAAGCGCGACAAAGACCCGGTTGTGGACTACGTCATTCCAATTGACAAGCGCGATGACGACCCGGTTGTGGACTATGTTATACCTATCGACAAGCGCAATGAGGGCCCTGTTGTGGATTACGTCATTCCAATCGACAAGCGCGACGAAGACCCGGTTGTGGACTATGTAATCCCCATTGACAAATGAGTGGTGTCTTTGTAGAGTCTGGAACAGTGCGAAAGGAGACCACCAGCCTGGCAAAAACAAAATAAACTAACATCGTCTGCGCCTGATGCCGAAAATCACATGAAATGGCGCTTTGAAGTGACCTGAAGGTTTAGTGAAAATAGCGTATATCCTATCCCGGTGTGCAAATCCGTGTATGCTTCAAGCAGTCCATAAAGATCTAGTCTCATTATAGGTATCTACGCTTTCGGTTTGCAACCTGCAAAGCATTTAGTACCAAGGAGCTGTGGGTGTTTGCATCCCATAAAGAAGTTTCAATATGCTTAGATGTCTCTTAGACATGTGAAAAACATTCTATACCGCACCGAAACCATGGAACAGACCAAGAGGATGCCATTGCTTGCCAGACGCAGTCGGGGCACGCTAAAAGGTCACATCGCCATTACCGGTCACTGAGATGCGGCGTTTACAAGAAACAATGCATTCAAATACTGTATCCCTTTAATTACGGAGTGACCCCATTTCTGCCAAGGGCGGGGTAGAGCCAATGTAATCACAGCATAAAATCTAACAAGCCAATAGTTAAACAGTACCTCTATTTATATAGCGTTTTGCCTATACTATAAGTACTAGTAATCTCTATATTTATAAAGGAGTATATTATAATCTAAGCAGCCCTGCTAGGTCTTCTGTTACTATACCTACCTATTACTAAATATCTTAAATAAAGCTACCTTTTTAAGCTACTATAATAAGAGTAAGGTAAATTATACCCTTATAAACCTTAGTAATAGTCTATAAATAGAATAAATATATTACCTTTATAGGACTATTACTAAGGATATAAAAGCTAGTAACCTTTTGCTAATAGTCTAAACTATTAAATAAGCTAAGAAGATAGTAGTAACTACTATTAATATTAGTTCTTAACCTTTAGCTACTCTAGATCCCCTCTTAGCTGGAGATAGAAGGTATTTATAATAATAACTTTAAGTAGAAAGGTCTAGGTAATTACTTACTAGGCTCCTTAATAAATATAGTAGTTAAAGGGGTATAAGGCCTTTATATAATTACTTATATCTACTTTATTTATAATATAGTTATAGTTATTTATTAGCTAAAGGACTAAGAGGTCTTTCTAGACCTCTAGGCTAAAGGCTTACTAAGTAGTCTACTTTACTACTATATTACTAGCAGGCTAGCGCTATTTCTAGATTATATAATTAGCCTAGCTACTTTAATATACTATTATAAGAAAAAGTATAAAGGTATTATTTTTTCAAGTAATTTAGTTAACTTATAAGAAAGTAAACTAGTTAGTATATATATATATATATACTAATATAGTTTAAAGATATATACTAGCCTATTAGTAGTAAGAATATAGTATATTTAGCCTTATAAGATATCCTAGCCTTTATTATTTTACTTAGTAATAAGTATAGTATTAATACTATTATTCTTTTAGTATATACTAAAGGCTTTAACTTACTAGCTCTAGAGGGCCTAAAAAAGTCTAATAAAAGTAAAAAAGTTATCTAGAAATATATAATATATTATAGCTAGTAGTAAAAAGAAAAAGGCTATAACTACCTATTAGGTACGTATAAGCTAGGCTATTTAGTTTACTACTTACCTAGCTAGATTTAAAGCTTTAGTAAGTAGTCTATATAGGCCTTCTCTATATATATACTAAAGCTACTAGAGGTAGTACTTAGATTAGGTAAAGACCTATACTTTAAAGCTAGTTAGGATTAGCTTTATTAGAATAGTTAAAGTCTTTTAGCTTTAGCTTATAAACTAGACTATTATCTTATTAATAGTAAAATTAAAGCTAGCTATATAAAAAAAGTATTTAGTTACCTAGATATAGGCTAACTATTAGTTAACCTTTTAATATATATTTAGTATTTACTTCTTTTAGCCTAGCTTAGGCCCTTAGGTTAAGAACTTAAAAGGATTAAATATCTAGAGCTAGATATAAAGCTATAAGAAGTGTTTTTAGCTTATAAAGTATATAAATAAGTATAATAAATCTTTTTTTTACTACTAAGTTAACTAGTACCTTAATATTTAAGATTTAAGATATAAACTTATATAAATTGAAATACTAAAAAAGAGGTATATTTTATTAGTAAAGGTAGGTTACTAGTACTACACTAGTAACATTTTTATTAAAGACTAGCCTTAGATAGTAGTGCTATATTTATCTATATAGCCTATTACTAGGTTAATGTTAGGGGTATATAATAAAAGAAGAGGTTAACTAAAGTATTAATATCTAATAGGCTATAGACTTTAGGCTACTAGTCTAGCACTTTAAATAAGATAAAAGAGCCTAGTAGGCCTAGCTCTACTAGAGGCTTATTAGGCTAGATTATTACGTTATTACACTGCTCTAGGTAGTAATTATCTAGGCAGGTAACAGTAAGGTCCTTTAGTAATATCTCTATATAAATAGTGCTATAACTAGAGGTATCTAAGCTAGATATTATGATTTTAATAAGGATATTAGTAATAATGTTTAATTTAGTAGTAGTTACTAATAAAATAATATTTTAAAACAAGGTATTGTTATGTATCCCTTAAAGTGAGGGGTAAAAGTGGGTATTTTCCTTCTTGGCAGAAATGGGGTCACTCCGTAATTAAAGGGATACTTCTTTCATTAATATTGAATCAGCTTTGGTTACTATATCGCCACCTGTTATACACACGCTCAGTATCTATAACATAGAAACCCGTCCTCGGTGTCCATGACCCATGACACTGGGATATCTTCCGCAAAACCTCCATACTGTAGCGTATCACTGAGACTTGCTGTTCCATCTGTCGAGTTGAACATGTGTTTCCCTTCATATTCATATAATCTAGTTGCTTTATCTTCTTGTTGCCACCGCCACCACAGATGGTCTATCTGCGCATGATGAAGATAAAACACAGGATCTGTCAACACCGCGTTATTGAGAAGCCGAAATTTGAGACCATGATGGATAGAGTGTAGGGCGTGGACCCCGTCTTACCATTGGCGGCTGTTAGCGAGAGAAAGTCACCGCTGACAGCACGATGCATCCGGTTGTGCAGGCGGTTCTCCATATCCCACTCGAAGTCGCGATATCCGGGGGTCCGTAGGAGCCTGCCGATTGAACCGGGGCCGAACCACGGGTTCAAGGGGCGGCCGATGGCGTCCACGTTCCGAAAGCCCCTTGCAAGACAATGCTTTAGGTCCGTTTGGTTGTATCTAATGGGTCGCAGATTGGAAAAGGGTCCGTCAGTTACGCAGCGCCCTTCTCCAACGACAATGGGCCCGGCTGGATCACCGTCTCCCCCGAATCCAGTAACATTGTTCCAGATTGAAGAACCGTGTAAGTCCATCCAGTCCATTGTCCAATCCCAGTATCTGGTGAATGTCAACACATCAATGATATTGAATTGCGATCTAGACACTAGACTTACGGTATGGACCCCTTGAAACCACACCGTTCACGCATAGAAGCTTCCAGCAAAACAAGGGTATATCTATGCCACGGAAGGAACGATGCATGCCCGTGGGCTATACACCTTATTAGCGCGCAAAGAATACCGTAAGCTTGGTGACTGGATGGACATACACCAAGATCCGATTTTCAGATGCAGCAAAGAGAAGTCGTCGTATGTAGACCCTTTGAAGCCCCATTTCGAAGGCAACAAGTTCAAGCATTGTATAGCATCGATGAAGTCCGCTCTCTCGTCTGGCGTCAAGGCCCGCCACTCACGTCGTACAACAGGGCGATTGCAAATATGGACATGATCTCGTCGTGACCATAAGGGCTGTCCGAGCAGGGAAACGACGGAAACAGATCCCAAAATTAGCGAGATACCAGCCAGGGCAGTTAGTTGCCACCGCCACCTGGTTTGATGAGTCCTAAATTCTTATACTGGAGATGGGAATCTGAATGCCAACAATACCTTTTCCAACTTTTCGACCGTCTTGGAGGGGCGTCTCGGGGCTTTCTCTCTCCAGGGCTAGGGAGGAGCAAATCATAGTCCTCTTCGGATGTGACGGACGACATGGTCGTTGTCTGTAATAGTGAGGCAACATGATGTAGACGAGGCATTTGGTGACAGGTTTGCTCCATTGGCCAGTGATGCGGACAGCAGCTACGCTAATCCTCTAACTAATTAAAGTTGCGTCTTCTTCCACTTTGTGGGGGAATGGGGCTTGGTTTGGCGCAGCGCATCTAGGTTTGTGGGATAAAAAGACGAGGTATGGAGGCGCCAAGGGCGCCTAATCGGCGAGATAGTTTGGCGAGACCCACAGTTCAGCGCCTTAACCTGTTAAGAAACGGATTCTAACCACAATCTACCTCAAACCATCAAGCATGCTCATCCAGGCAGCTTGATCAGCCGTTATTCTGGCTCAAGGCCCGGTGTCTTCTTGGACGAAAGTTAAAACGAACAGAATCCATTGAGTCATATTCTTATTCGCAACTAAAACAAGTAAAATAATGTTTACCAATCTATTACGGGAAGTTCTATACAGCCATGTTCCGCACCTCCTCAATCCGATCAGTCAGTGATTGGCTGATCCTTGTTTATCCACTCATTATTCCAGACAGTGCCTGGATATGCCGCTACCCGTGAGGTGCCATTGAACCTGTCAGATACCCAGTCCCTAATCCTCTGAAAGTTCCGGCAAGTATGCGGACGGTCCGAGTTTATATAATTATCTCCCACTCCGAGATAATAAACAGAGGGAATCGGCGTGAGATCGGCATTACACATCACTGTCTGGCGTAAATGATCAATACAATGGTCTCGGTGCAGTCCACCATGTATGGGGCTGTCCTCTGGGTAGGATTCCGGCGAAAATGCCTTGCGTATGTGGTCCTTTGTGGTGTTAGACTCAATATGATATCAGAATTCTTTCTATGCATGCCGGCACTTACAAGACAGTGGACTGTATGCATGACCTCAAGGCTATATGTGAATGAAAGCCACAGGTGTCAGCGAGACCTGGTTGCTCAAACATAGCGGATTGTGCTTACGCAGCAACATATCCCCCTTCCCTTGGCGCCCAAAACTTTGTGTAGTCGGGTCCCCATGCAGACCGAGCCTCCTCCTCAGACAGCAGGAAGAACCGACCTGGAAAATCACGTCAGAGCCATTTGTTGGGCACTACATCATCGCCTTGTTAGATGAACCTCCACTTACCCCAATGTAATTGCTCCCAGTTATGATCAATCTCTTTGCTTGGCTCTCCGACGTATTTGGGCCTTTGATCACCATCCTCCGGTTCAGGTACGTATTCTTGTCCATCGTCATGAAATACCGGGCTGCCCTCAAACCATTTTTCTTGCAGATGAATAGCATGTTTCGCCGCCTCTGTTCTCTATAAGTTCTCCCTCTACTCCCCGGCAAGGAAAGGATTTAGCACTTACCTAGTTCAGTTCTAAAGCCTGATTGAAACGAGCCGAACCGACCTGAAAAATGAACCCAGGTATACAAATACATTGATAGAGAAGCAAACATCATAGTGGCCACGAACCAGAAAGTCGCAATCAATCGATATCGTTTTTCTCGTTTCCAGGACGCCAGTATCGATGCGTGAACCATGAAATCAACCGACTCGCTCTTGTCGAGCGTATCGCAACTCGAACTCCCACCTTGAATATGATCCATGGTGATCATGACACTCTTAGTTGGCTAAGAGAGATAAAGCAAGCGCAAAGCTGTGGTGGTTTAAGGTGAAAGACAGAGGACGGGGCGGGATCTTCTGGGTCCCGGACGAAAGACTAATTCAAGACTCCCTTACTTAATGTAGCAAACATCAATGGCGCTTGACTAATGTGACACACCAGCGCCAGCGCGCCAAATGATTACAGGGGTAACCCTTTAGTTGCCGATACTGGTTCATAATCAAAACACTCGGAAATTCTCTGCTGAAGCATCGTACGCCACTCAAATGCCCGCCTCGATTACCTGCCAAATACCACTATTCCTCCAAGATGAAGATTCCCTTCCAAATGAGCCTGCTCATTATTCTTTTGTTAGGCAGAGCTGCACCGTTGTCGTTTAATGAGCATCTGGACAAGGTACCGCCGTTGTCCAATCAGGTCTAGATGATCCAACTGCTGATCAAAAGCGTCGCCGATGGAAGGGTATCTTGCCACAGGAGCAACAGGACAGCGCTGTAAGTCACTGATGAAGCAAAACAAGAATATGAAGCTGATGTATAAGCAGTGTAAGAGTTGACCCTAACATTTCAAATTTTGTATTTAGCTTACTAATTAGTTCTCGCTGGGTAGAGTATGTTGATGCGTGATACGAAGGCCCCTGTCTTGTTGATTAATCGTTTTAACATAGCACATTGGAAGACCTACACGAGTTTGACTAGGAAGGGACGGTCGTAAAATATATAAGCCTTTCGATGGGAGGATCTACGTGGAACAAGTGTGAAATTAGAAAGTTGATGGCTAAAGCTCGTTATTGACGAGACTTTTTTGCCTTTCATGCGTAATCAGACCATCCATGTAAAATTCGACTTGGACATGATATCAAATGTAGGTCCAAGTCTATGTATCTAGCCGTCCAGATTCAGGATTACCCATCTTGAGTTTACTGACCATAATCCTCGCCGATCAAACCGCTTTGTTTGCAACTGTCCAAGCTTGAATCTTTCCAAAATTTCTGCATTTGCGACGCATGTTGAAATCGCTTTTGGACCCTGACGGTCGAGACAAATCCTTCTCAAACACTACGGGCGTAACATCGCTTTGACACATTAGGAAGTGGCGTATCGTTTCTATGCAATGGTCCACGTGTCCCCGGACAATCTCCTTGTTCGCCCGAAAGGTGGTCACATTGCTGTAGTCATAAGCATCGCGATATGTGTATTGCCTTACGAAATTCTGATGCATGTCAACAAGAGACCTCCTAGGGACAGGGTGGTGCGGATTTTGCCCACTCACCAGGCAGTGAAGTTGGTGGAAAACGTTCAAAAAGCCCTTCACACCACTCCCGAGCTCTTCCGAGACATGTTCGTAGTTCTCGGCTGGCGTTTTGTTAAGGGCTGTGAGCTTGTTCTCTGGGAAATGTATCGGAGGAACTTTCCGCAAATTAGTCTAAGAAACTGCGCCTTCAGGTGTATGTAAAGAAGAGAAATATACCGCGCCATAACCGTATCCATGCTTCTTCAATTTCTGGTGTGGGTTGGCCTCGATATGGCGATGGTTGCATGAGGTGGTTTTGTTCAGTAAACTCTTGAAATTCCAAGTCGCCAGATTCTAGATAGGGTGCTGAGGAAAGGTGAAAGTGTTAGATGTCATTCTATTTCTCAAGTATAGAGAATATTTCGCCTAAGCGTATCGTGGGTCACACCACTTACAGTATGGAGAGAGCTGTGCTGCACAGACCACATCACTAGGCTTTCCAATGATAATGTATATGAAAAGAGCAGCGATGACAAAGGTTTGCAGGACCAGTAGATAACAAGTGTTTGCAGATAACTTGGAAGACAGCCGCCATGAAAGCTCGCTTGGTTGAGAAAAGACGAAATTTTTTTTCTCCCGAGCTTTCGTGGCTGTATTGTTTTCAACCCGAGTATAAGCGATAAGACTTTTGCCTCTATCTTTGAACCACATCATCATTGGAGTGGATTGACTGTTCACGACTCTGTAGGCAAGTATGCGTGAAAGCTGTTTGGGCAAAGGTAGTGTACAGTTGACTAGTTTTGATTGTGACTCGGTAGCAACGTAAGCACACTCACACAAATGTTTAGACTACCGGCGCCAAATTTAGGCGCCATGAGAAAATGCGGTTGGCTCTAAAATCAATTAGCATAGGCGGGCAGCCAATCATTACCTATGCAAGAGTCCAGGTAGCCCGTCAACTGTGGGGTTTTGGATCTAAAAATAGATCGTTCCTTTATCTGCGTAGTTTTCTCTGCCTTCCTTTTTTTTTATCCGAGATGCTGATCGACTTCAGCACGTTTATGCAGACTGTTCATGAATCCAGTGGCAGCCGCTGACAGCACGTGACAGAGTAAATTAGCATTTGTGTTTAGGTATCCGCATATTAAAATAGCAATGCGCAAGTGAACATGACTTCGAGTTAGATTGAAGTCTTCTATTTGCTATTACGTTTACCAACTCACGTTGATACCCTGGTCACGCAGCCTAAATCTCAGTTGGTTTCAACTATAGCCCTAGAAATCCAACCAGAAGGAGGCTTTCTGTGGGCTTGATACTTCAGTCATGACTCTATCGTCGAAGTGAGTGGAACACAGTCGTGAAACAACAAAGGATATGTTAATGCCCGATGCTGCTCGCCCTGGCCTGTCAACGTCTCTGCGATGAGAGTAACGCAGTGCTTCGTGTGCCAGAACTGATGACACCGGGCGTCTATCCACTTAACACCGTGCTCGATTGCGTATTCTACTTTTCGCCAGCAATACAAGCAATGCAGGTCGTGCGCTCGGGGAAAAGTGGTGTATGTGACGGAGAAGTTGCCGTTCTGGAGTTTCGGGACGTCGGCTGCAGCCACCTCACGCTTCAGATCGGTATCCCAGTACCAAGACCAGCCGACATATATGTCCCCGACCACCTCACGAAACTCGTGGACAATCTCCTGCCAAGCGCAGGTTGGATGTACCCAGGCCCCAAGTTGCTGTTCGAAGATGCAGTTACGGGCTTTCGCCTCTGTAGGTGTTGAGCCACACTGGGGTTCATGAGGTTTCTGCTTGGGCCTGTCTACCATTTCAGAGTGATGCGTCCCATGCGGATGGTGCTTTGGGGGGCTTGGGGGCAATCCGTGGCAATGGCGCGCCGAGGGCACTGTAAGGGCGACGAAAAATCCCAATATGCAGAGGATGCTCAATAGGTGCAGGCAGTTGATTTTTCTGGAACACGCAAAATTCTTTACCGAGGCGAGAAATCCTGGTGGGGCGGTGACTTCGCCCGTAGCTAGTCTTGGCGACAACCCGGGATGAGCTCGTTCCGTAGCCGCCGCATCTTCATCTTTGTAGGCTATACCAGCATCTCGTTCATCGCGTTCGTGGTTTGACAATGGGACGTACGCAGAGCCCGAAAGCCACTGCAACACTTTTGGTCGAGGCATTGAATCCGGTTGGCGAATGTGTAATCAAGTCGGAGATGAAATGGAGTGGTCATTGACAGAGCGGCGAACGTATGAATGAACGGGGTTTCGCTGACGACAGAGAGGTATCGCCGGCTTTTCAGGCAATCACCTAAAGATAAAAAGAGTAATCTCGCAATCCGGTACTTGCCGTGGCCAAGACGGATTAGAGCTTGAGCGGTCAGCTTTTGGCGCATGATCGTGATGAAAGTACCATGCGGCGCCAAATTGTGCGAGGCGCGCAAGTCTCGTGTGTGAGACGAGTCATGCAAAGTTCTACGAAGCGCGCCAACGCATGGATTCTATGAGGAGTCCCTGATATGGAGACAAACTTTTGTCGTTACGCAAAACTATGTTTTTGCGCGAGACAACCTTTAAGACGCCTTCTCAAGCCGGAACGCCGGCGTCAGCGTCAAATCTCGTCCTGATAACAACTCATGAAGAATCACGACTGCCGTACCGCCTGAATCCGTATGAGCCTGCTGTACGGGTTGACTTCTAGGAACGAAGCCAGACACAATGGCGGACACCGCGAGAGAGGAATTAGCAATTCCGTTTCTGACCACACGGAAGGAAGAGAAGGAACGCCTTCTTGATTCGGCGGTAGCTTCTCCCGAGCCCCCATATGAGCGCAAGCGAAAACTGGCCACTCCCATGCGCATTGTGGTTGGCGTTCTCGTATTGTTTAATCTCTGTTTATGTGTCACGTTGATCTTCGTCACACGAGCCCACTGGGCTCCTAGTCCGCCGTCGTGGATGCCGCCCGAAAGATACAATAAGCAGATATTCCAGTTCCAACAAATTTTTGGGGAGGAGCCCACCGAACAGTCGGAAGCAGCCTGGACTAGACTCGTCCCAAGTAAGTGCATTTTCCATCTCATCGCTAGTTTTGCGGCACCAATGATTGCTGTCGTAGCATTGGACCGCTGAAGCGTGATATTAGCTAACGACTTGTTTGCTGGTCTTAGTGGGCAAAGGCTGGATTAATATTACAACAGAAAGCGAGCTTCCATCCATGCCTGGACTAGACAGAAATGTGCCCGAAAAGAAGGCACTGCTGTCCGTTTTTCACCAAATCCATTGCTTAGTAAGTGTCAGGAGAGACTGTATTGACGTAGCCAAGATGACCACTGATTAGGGCGTCCTAGTACATGACCCGGTCTGGGTTCTTTGCCGCTCGGGATGGCCACCTTGACACGGTGAACACAACTCACCTTTCCCACTGCTGGGATTACTTGCGGCAGAGCATCATGTGCTCTGGCGATACAACTCTGGAGTGGAAGCCGGCAAATGACATTGGAAGCACAGGATGGGGCTATCAGCACATTTGTAAAGATTACACATCCCTTTTTATTTTTGCCGAGCAACATAGGTCAACAGATAAGAAGGTAATACATTCTTAATGATATATTATTATAAATCACATTATCTATAAATTAGTGTGTAAAAGTAGCTAGCCTATTACTACGACCTTCTAAGTTATAGTTAATGTTGCCCTATTAGTGTAAGAGGATTAGCTAAGGGCCTTATATTAAATAGTAGGGATTGTAATAGTTAATTGATTAATTCTGTTATGTGTTATGTGTAACTAGGGAAAAACCCTATAGAAGTAAGGAAATTCCCCTATATCTTAGTTAGGAAATCCTAGGCTAATCCTAGTTATTTAATTAGTGAATTAAACCCTTAAAGTGGGGCTAATTTACTACCTATTACCTAACAATTTGCTATAAGGTAACCCTATATTTACTAGCTAATTTATATATAATTATACTATATTTAATATACTTACTTAGCGCTAGTAATATAGTTAATTCCTATAGGGCTTATACTAAATATCCTCTAGTTATTGCCTATTTACTTATTAATTACCTATTAATATCTTATATATTTTCTTTTTTTATTAAGTAGTAAAGCTTTACTTTATTATTAGCTAACTCTTACTATTAATTTACCTTAAGGCGTATATATTAGTTACTTATATTTAATTAGGCTAAAAAGGTAGTAAATTATAGTATACTAAGCGCCTTTATTAATCTATTAGCTATTAATTTAGTAGACTTCTTATATTTAATAGTAATCTAATTTATAGCTACTTTTTAGTGTAACTAGTAGTTATAAGTATTTATATACTATAGCCTTATTTATAATTAAATAAGCTTTTAAGTAATAAGCCTAATAGTCTAGGTATTATTATAGCTAATATAAATAGTTAGTAGCTATTTAGTAGCTACCTACTTATTAAGTAACAATTTAGTTTTTATTTTAGTTAATAGTTAAATACCTAGTGTAGTAATTAATTTACTAGTAAAAAGCACCTCTTTTATAGTAAATAATAGCGCTAGTAATTTAGCCTTAGTAGTTAACGTTATTACTATATCTTATTTATTTACTTACTAAGAGATAAGCCCTCTAAATAGCTTTAGTGTGTACGCCTATAAGCTATAATAATCTAGTAAGTTATTAGTAAATAAGGTGTCTAAAGTAACCTTTAATATATTATTTTTACTACCTAGCGTTACTTTATATTTAAAGTAAAGATATTACGTTTTATAAAGATACCTAAGTATATAATTTATAGCCTTTTAGTAATCTATATTTAGATTATAGTTTAAGTAAGTAAGCTAGCTAGCTATAAAGGTAATATCTAGCTAAGTTATTACTACTATATATAGGATTATTTTTACCTTTTGCTAGTATTTATTAACCTCTTATAATAAGGCTATATATTTACTAAGTAATAGCTTAGCTTTTACTATTAGTAATAATTTATTATAATATTTATTTAGTAGTAGTAAACTAGTTATTCTATTATAGTATATAGCTTATAAGAGCTAGAGATAGTAGTTACTTTAGTTATAAATTATCTTAAGGCTAAAGAACTATTATAAGAGGCATCTACCTTTAAGGTAGTATTATTACTAAAAGGCTACTATTTTATTACTTACTTATACTTTATTTATATAGTAATATACTAATATATAATTATTAATATAAAAAAAGCATATAATATAGTCTTTTTTTAGTAGTAATTCTTACTAGGTATTTAGTAAAAGCCTTATATAGTAAGCCTTTCTTTAAGGTGCTTTTACTATAGTAAAGGTAACTATAAGAGCCTATAAAGCGCTTTTAATAACTAAAAAGTTTAGCTAGGAATTTAGGAGCCTAGAGGTATCTTTATAAACACTACTTTATTAATAGTAGTATATATAAATATATTTACTATATTATATTAAAGTAATTCTAAATTAAAGTAAGTAGCTATTACTATAAGTATTTTAAATAATATACCTACTAATATATCTATATAGGTATCTTATAGATCCTTTACTTATTAGTTACTATAGAAAATAAGTCTTACTTTAAATTTAGTTAATTAACTATATTTATTAAGCTTATAGGTATATACCTAGTAGTAGCTAAGAATTTAATACCTATTAGCTACTACTTATAGGACTATTACCTAAGATTTTAATATTTTATATCTATATAGATACGCTTTTTTAGCGTTTTTAAATTACTTTTTATATAGGTAGCTTTTTGGCTATCTATAGATTAGTAAATAGTGTAGTAACTTATAATATATACTTATAAGCTTATAAAGTCTAGTAACGCCTTTGTTATATATTAGTAGTTTACTAGTAATATCTTTATAATTATTATACCTATTAGATATTTTAGAGTTATTTAATTATTAGCTATAAGTATAAACTATATATACTAGTATACTATTTTTTTTAATATATAATATATATATTATTTTCTAGTTAGAGGTATATATTAACTAAAAGTAGTAATCCTTACTTATTAGTTAACTTTATAATATACTAGACTATAAATTTACTTATAAGTTACCTTATATATAGTCTATAAACTTTTACTATAAAGTAAGCCTTATAAGAAAAGCTACCTTAAATAAAGTTCTTAGCGTAATATAACTACTTATATATATAGTAAAATAATAGCCTTTTATAAGGTTATTAAATAAGGTAGCTACTAGCTAGAGTCTGTCTAAAGGACTAGCTGCTATTACTTAGGGATATATTATTTTATACTTAGTAACGTCTTATATAACTATTATATATAAATTAACTCCTTATAAGTTACTAGCTTATAGGCTATAGGCTATTAGTAAATTAAGTAAGTTACTAGCTTATAGGGAGCTAAAGGCTATTAATAAATTTAAGCTATTATTAGCCTTAATTTCCTTATACCCTATATTAATATTTATAAAGGCTATAAAAAAGGCGCTTAGTAGTAATAGTAGTAAAATAAGAAGAAGTATAAATTTTACCTACTTATATAGATATTCTAGTGTGTTACCTAATTATAATAGGAATTAATAGGGGGGCACTACGAATTAATATAGGGGCACTAGTCTTATAGGGGCACTACTATCTGCCTTTCTAATTAGCCTAAAAAAGAATTATTAGTGTAACTAAATTCTACTAGGCCTACTAAAGGTACCTTACCCCTTTTACCTTTCTT
Organism: Colletotrichum graminicola M1.001; assembly: GCF_000149035.1. Classification (NCBI taxonomy): domain Eukaryota; kingdom Fungi; phylum Ascomycota; class Sordariomycetes; order Glomerellales; family Glomerellaceae; genus Colletotrichum; species Colletotrichum graminicola. Next base: position 31,262 of record NW_007361118.1, read on the forward strand.
ACTATAGGATTAATTTAACCTTAGTTTTATCTATACTATTTACTTACTATAGCTTTATAAAGTGTTCTATAGCGCCTAACTAAACCTATTTACCTTACTAATACAGGTCGTACTTTTAGAGAGTAATTATTAATTAATTATAACCTATAACTATTATCTAGCCTACCCTTATTATCTCCCTTCTTAGAAAGCAGCTGTCCTAGTGTTAGTAAATTCTATAGAGTTAGTGATCCTTAAGGGCAGCGTAACCTTATTACTAAGCTCTTATTAGGGTTACTATAAGATATATAACCTCTTTTATACTATAAACTATATTACCCTAGTATAAAGCTAACACTTTATCTTACTTACTATTTCCCTAAGGGAATAATAATAACTTAACAGACTACTTTACTATAACTTTTTTTAGAATATAGCCCCTCTCCCTCTAATAAATAATTCTAGTAACCTCTTTTTCTTACTATTTAGTAGTTTAATAGTGCTCTTAACCTTATTTAATAGGTTACTAGGACTAATTAACAGCTAATAACAGCACTTCTCTAAAAATAAGACTATATCTATTAATAGTAAGAAAAATTAGGTCCTTAAGCTAACCTACTACCTTATTTACCTTAATAATAATCCTCCCCTTAAAGTAAAACGTCTTTCTAAACTACAGCCTCTTACTATACCCTAAGTAACTAATTATCCTCTCCTTTTATAACTAATATCCTAAACCTACTAATACCTAGCAATCTAGAATAAACCTTTAACGCTATATTTAATTAAGTTAATACTTTTATAAAAGCTTAGGGATTTAGTATTATAAAATGTAATAGGAAAAAAGTCTAAGGCTGTCTTAAATAATACTACCTCTAATATAATTAGTTTAGTAACCTAAGACTACTAAGGGGTAATAGTATTTAATAGTGTAGGTCTTAGAAATATAGCTATTAGTAGTAGGTTATTATAGAGGCCTAAGAGGAAGGTAAGTAGCTATTATATTATTATTTAGTAGCCTAGTATAGTTAGTATAACTATAGCCTTAGCCTTAAAGCCTTAATATATCCTTATTATTAAAGGCTTACTTAGTTTATAATAAATATAATTAATATAATAAGCTAATAAGTTAGTATCTAGGTATATAACGTATATACTATTATTTAAGAGTAGTTCCTAGATTTCTTATTTACTTAGTAAGATATTTATAATACTAAAGCTTATATAAACTAAAAAAAACTAGCTAGGTATTTACTAACTATAGCTTTAATTAAGTTATTTAATAAGTAAGATATCCTATATATAGTTAAATAAGCAGATAATAAGCTAGACTACCTTATTAGCCTTATCTAGACCTTTCCCTACTGTCTCTAAATATAGAAGTAATTCCTTAAGGTAATTAGTTTTAATAACACCTATAACACTAATTACTTTAAACTTCTACTCTTCTAGGCCACTAGATAGACCTACCTTAGATCTATTTATAACGCTATATTTAGCCTTATTAATAACAAGAGACTAAAGGGTTTCTAGTTTCTCTTAGTAAGTATCTACTAGCTTATAGACTAACACTTAGTCTATTACCTTACTATTATTATTATAGACTATAATAAATAGATAAAGACTATACTAAATAAGTAGTTCTTAGACGTCTAGTAATAACTTTATATCTACTATATTAACTCTAATATTATACTTAAGGCTAAGTAGAAGTAGCTTAAGGACTATACCTATAGTAGTAATAGTAGTAGGTCTAATAATAAGGCCTATTAGCTATTAATATAAGTAATAGCCTAGCTTAGTAATAAGGACTAAGCTTATATTAATACGCTAGTAAATAAGGCTCCCTTTTATATATATTATAAGGTCCTTATAATATAGAAGCTTATTATTTTTACTAAGACTAAGTAAGCCTTTAAGAAAGCCTAGACTAAGCTTTATAAAGAGTTTATTAACTAACGCCTTATCCTCTAGTACCTTTATATAATATACTTACCCTTAAGAGTATAATAGGCCTAATACTTTATCTAAAAATACTAAAACTTTAGTATTTATATTACCTTTAGTATAAAGTTAAGTAATAATAATATTAAGGGCTATCTCTTAAATAGTTTTAGTTACTTATATTAACTTATTAATATTATATAAGATATAATTAGTAACTAGGAGTTATACTTTAGGTAAGCTTATACTAAGGATAAAGTGCTTAAAGGCTAAAAGTATATAGGTACTTACTTTAAGTACCTAAGTAAACTTTAAATAATACTTTCTTTAAAGTGTCTTACTTTAATTAAAAAGTAACACTAGCTAGTAAAAAAAGTAATACCTTCTAGTAAGAGGCTATTCTTAGCCCCCCTTAAAGAATATAGTCTAGACTATACTATTTTAACTAAGCTTAGTATCTTATACTACTATAAGATCTTTACTAAGATACTTAGTTTAGTAACTTTTAGTAAGTAAGAGGTACACCCCTAATAGCGTCTTTAAGAAATATCTTTTTCTAATTTATACTACTAGATCCTTAATCTAAAGATTATAGTATCCCTTTATAGCAGGCTAAAAAATAAAGTACAGCCTGTCCTACTATAACTAGCTTTACCTTAAGAGGGCTATCTAGCTAGCTAAACCTACACTACTAGTAGCAGCTAAGGCATAAGTAGTAAGAAGTAAGGCTGCCTACCTAGAAGTAAGAATACGTTAACACTAGCTAGGTCTAAATAAGAGGTAAGTTAACTAAGCTAAAGCTAGGTTATAAGTTTATCCTAGAGACAAATAAGAAGCTAGTCTAGCGTTTTTAGTAAAAAGAGGGTAACAGGGAATTATATAAGTAGACAGCTACTATAGCCTAGTATTTAGAGGACATAAAGTTAGTAGGAAATAGTTAATAGTAATAATAAATCCTTATAACTACGTTATAAAAAAGTAGCTAGGTAGTAGGTAATTTTAAATCTAAGTCCTATTTAAGATTTATAAAACTATAAAATAAGTAGGCTGTAATATATACTTTTATAAATCTTAAATAAGAATTTAGGTTAGAAAAAAAACTAGAATAGTAATATTAGTGTAATTACCCTTACTGCCTTTAAGGGGATATACTGATTTTTTAGGCTAATTAGAAAGGCAGATAGTAGTGCCCTTATAAGACTAGTGCCCCTATATTAATTTATAGTGCCCCCCTATTAATTCCTATTATAATACGCTTAGTAAAGTAATATTAGTATACTTAGTTACTTTATTTATTTCTTTATTAGCTTTTTTATATATAGGAGATAATATACTTACTATAATTAGCTAGTTAATTTATTATTAAATTACTATAAGGTTAGCTTTATAAAGCTTATTAAGTAATTTATCTAATAATCTATTAAAGATTTACTTTTTATTAAATATTATATTATATATAGTAAAAACCTTATTTTATACTAGGTCCTAGATATAATATAAATTATTAAAGGTATACCTAATAAGAAATCTAATCTATATATAGGTAGTAAGCTTTTACTAGTAGTTTTATAATAGTTATATATCTACTATTAGTATATACACTTAGTAGCTATAGGCTTATAAATATAAAAGATCTAGCTTTACTATTAGTAAAGACTTAGTATACTTGTTAAGTATAAAATATAAATAAAATAATTAGTATAAGGATTTCTACCTTTTAGCTACTAATAGCGTTTAGTTATAAAGATATATAGCTATAGTTATAATCTTAGGCTATAAGACTTTAGATAATTTTATATTAATATATTTATAACATACCTTTAGTTTAATTATTATAGTAATTTACTTAGTACTACTGCTTTAAGCCTAGGTATTTACTACTAACAGCTTAATAAAGATCTTATAATTAAAAGGTATATCTATAAGTTACTTAAGGCGTAGGACTTCTTAGTTAGCCTTAATAACCTTTAGTGTAATTAAGTATTTATTTTTTAGTATTATAAGGAAGCCTTTTATTATTAAATTAATAGTATCTTAGTAGTAGCTATATAAGTAGAAATTCTATATAAGGCCTATTACTTAATCTAAGATTATTATTACTAAGTAGTATTTTATATAGCCTTATTTAAGATTATAAAAGTCTAGCGCTAGGTAATTGCCTAGCGTTATATTTATAATAGATTTATATAGTAGTAAATCTACTACCTTATTTTACTAAGGCTATATAAACTATAATTCTATATTATTATAGCGTTAACTTAGGTTAGATATACTTTATATATAGTATCTATAATCCTTTATAAAGCCTTAGCACCTAGGTAGCTAAGACGTTTATACTATATTATTATATTACTATAAAGTAGTTATTACTATATTAATATTATATATTTATTTCTTACTTATATTATATTACTATAAAGTAGTTATTACTATATTAATATTATATATTTATTTCTTACTTATAAGGTTAGTAGTAAATTATTACTAAAGTATATAGTAAAAGCGCCTTTATTTTCTTAGCTATAACTATATTACTTATAATATTTAAGTACTTTTTAGTTAGCTTATTCCTTAATATAACCTATAAGGCTATAGTCTATACGCTTTAGGTAATTACTACCTAGGCTTGTGTCCTACTATATACCTTACTAGCGTAGCCTTATAAAGAAGATAAGTAATATAGTAAATACGCTATAGTATATTACGTTATATATATAAAGCTTTATTAGCAAGCTATTAGCGCCCTTTAAAGTAGCCTCTATAGTACTATATCCTTTAAGTATAATTTAGGTACTACTAGCCTAGATATAGTTACTAATTAGGGCTACTACTAGTATAATAAACTATAATATATAGTTAAATATATAGTTAGTAGTGCCTAAGTTAAGTAAGGCTAAATTACCTAGCTTATAGTCTTATAAGGTAGTGTAAAATACTACCTTTATATAGTATTTACTATATAGTTAATAAAACTTAGCGTTAATCTTTTATACTTAGTTAGTAAGGTTAGGATTACTTATAATATACTTATTAACTTATTACTAATATTATATATTTAGCTACTAACTATAAAGCCTTTATAATTTATTTACTAAATAGCAGAGAGTTAAAAAAGAATATATAATATAATATAAATATAAAGTTGTTACAGGCTAGAGCTATAGTATATGTGGTAGGCCTTTGCCTACTACAACGCACTATAACGCACGCACCTACAACCAGTCCACGCTTACTTAGCGCACCTACTTAAATACTACGCGTATAAAGGCACACTATAGAATAACCCTTTTCTCTTCTTAGCTTAGATTAATTATATTAAGTTACTATACACCTATTAGAAGGTAGTACTAGCCCTTTATATATTTAACCTTATAATAAATAAATTAGTTAGTATAGTATTTATAGCACTTATATAATAACTTTATAATAAGAATATAAAGTTAAGGGATAGTATAAGGTCCTTTTACACTATAATAGAAGAAATACGCTATAAGGTAGTAAGCGTATATAATACGCCTACCTCTAATAATAACATAGGCACTAAAGTAATAGCTAGTAGCGCTACTATAGGCCTAACTACACCTACTACACCTGTCGCTACGCTACTACACTAAAAGCTGTTACTACTACCCCTAAAGTTTTCTAGGCTACGCTATAACTTTCTACTATAGTAAAAATAGATATATAATAAGGTAGAGATTAATTATAACTTCTTCTTTAGTAAGCATAAAGTATAATATCTTATTAACTTCTACTTAAAGATTAGCCCCTAACATATAGTCTTAACCTTTTATAAGAAAAGTAAAATACTATATAACTATAAGCTAGAGAAGTTCTTATAGTACTTAAAGCGTACCTATAGTAACCCTAATAAGAGGTAATATATAGCTACTATACTTATTAACTTATATATAAAAGAGACTAAAACGTTCTTTTTTTTTACCTTAAGTTTAAATAGACCCTTACTAAAGTAGGTAGGTAGTTATAAGATAATAGCGCCTCTATAGCCTTACTTATAAACACGCTTTTAGTACGCCTTTCTGCTATATTAGTAAGCGTGTCCCTCTTAGAGAACTATAACACCTATGTTACCTAGATTAGTAAAGTAGCCTAGAAGGTTAAGGACCTTATAAAGGCTATATAGACGTACCGCCCTGCCTACTTATTATATAAGGATACTAATAGGGACACTATAATAGTAGAATTAGCCTATAACGCTAATAAGCCTACTACTAGGAATAAGAAGGCTATAAAATATATAGAAAAGGCGTATATAAGGTAAAAGACTAGGACTTACTTAAACTACTAGAAGCTAGGACACCTTATAAGGCACTATAATAGTATACTAGTATATATAGTAAAAATAACTACTATATAAATTAGAAAACTTATAAATAGTAAGGATAATAGAAAAAAAGCTAACTTAAGTAATAAGTTAGAAAAAAAGTAACTTTAGGATAAGATTAGGCCCTAAAGCTAATAAATAAGAAATATAAAAAATAAAAAAAGTTTTTATATATAAGGAAAATATTAGATTATTAGCACTACTAGATACCTAAGTTAATAAAGGTTTCTCTACCTAAGCCCTTACTAACACTAGCTATAACACCTATATAATAGTAAATAGTAACTTTATATAAAGATAGCGCCTTCTATATATCTTATAATATAAAAGCCTCTTAAAGGGATTTACTAAAAGATTATAATATATATTAATAAAAGGCGTTATTATATTTAACCTTAAGCTTAGTAAGTACTAATAGTATTTATATATATATATAGTACCTAGATTAAATTAAGATATTTTCCTAAGGAAGCTATAAATAAAGGCTAATAAGGTTATCTTTAATATAGTAAAGAGCACTATTTACTATAAACGTATAGACTTTACCTTATAGTTAGTAGGCTAACGTAAGTTAGAAAAAGTGTATAAAATCTATACTACAGGCGTTATTAGAGCGCCCCTATTTATAGCGTTATACCGCTACACAGCCTGCCTAAGTAAGGCAAAATAACGTAGCACTACTCTAGCTACCTCTAAGTAAGGGGCCTTCCTTTAAATTATAGTAGTAAGCCTTAAAGACGTTAGAAAGACGCTAATACTTAAGGAAGACAAAAGAGGGAAACAAGCTATAGTAGTAGTAGCCCTTTTATAATAGGTATATAATAAGTTTAGTAACTTATTTAACCTTACTATATTAATAAAAGTGCTACTATACTAGCCTAGGTAAGATTACTACGTTAAGCTTAAAAAAGGTATAACCTTACTATAAGGACTACTTTATAGTATATTATATAAAGAGCTACTAGTATTAAAAAAAACACTAGAGGACCTCTTAGATTAAAGGTTTATTTATATAAGTAGCTTTATAGCTAGGGCCTTTATACTATTTATATAAAAGCTAAGTATTAGATTACTGTTAGTATCACAGGGATCGCGATCAAATAGCAGTAATAGTATTAATTAACTATTGGTTGCTAGGTGAAGATAATGATGATGGATGGAAAAGAGAAGAGGTTGCTGCTGTGGATATTCGTGGTGGTGTAAGTAAGCCGCTAAGGTAAGTCACGTGATAATAAACCACGTGACCATGGATCGGCTCCACCATTGCATAGTTAGATATCCCGACACTAGCAACTTTCTAAAGTGAAGGAAAATCGCCACAAATAGCCCAGATACTGCCCAGCAGCTAAAAAGCTCAAAAACGCAATAAAAATCAAAAGCCTAAAGTATTTAATACTTTTTGTCTACGTAATCTGTCACGTGGCTTAAGAAACCTATCCCTCTATACTAATCTAAACTGTCCTGTTTCTAACTAGTTATTCTAGCGCCTTATTAGGTAATAATTTAGTAAATCTATTAGTAGGACTATTATTACTTTATATCTAGTGTACCTTATAGACTTTATATTACTTATATAACTACTAAAGGGCTATAATGTTAATTATAAGCCTCTTCTTTTTTATAGTCCTAAGCTTTATAAGGCACTTATAAAGTAAGTATTAGTTAGTATAAAAGATTATTAGTATATATAGTAGCTAAAGGCAGTTAGTAATTATTATAATAGTTATACTAAGTGTGTAGGTGACGTTAGCGCTAGTAACTATACTATAGATCTTAAAGGCTAGTATACTTTAGGTAACTTACTTATACTTTATTAAGCTAAAGTAAATAATATTACTAGTTATAGTAAATCTATTACCTATAGTAGTACTTATAGGTACCTTATTAGTAAGAATAATAATAAATCCTAGTTATAAAGTAAGGTCCTTATTATTTATAAATAATCTATTTATAAAGATAAAAAGCTTTATAGATTTAAGGTTAAGTAGGTAAAATAATAAACTATAGTTAAGGTTATTTATTTACTATATAATATAATAGTTAAGTGCCTTAATCTTATTTACGTTAGGTAATTAGTGTTATACTATAATAAAGTAGTTAAAGTACGCTTTAGGCTAGCAGACTAACGTAATATATATACTATAGGCTTACTGCTTAACATACTACTTAAGTGCTTATAGAGATTCTTTATTAACAGGTTAAAGTTTCTTACCTTAGCCTTTTTATTAGAGAAAAAGCTTCCCCTTAGTAGTTAGAGATACTACGCTACTGTTAAAGGTAAGTAGGTTATTAATAGTAAGGATTTACTTCTCCTTAGCAGTAAATATAGCCTTAGTAAGCTTGTTAGCCTTATAGGTAGAGAAGGATTTATCTAAAAAGGTAATAGTATTATTAGTCTATATACTAATAATCCTAAAGTCTAGGCTCTCTATAGTTATAATTAGTAGGTATAGATTAAAGGTTAAAGTCTTTATCTAGAGCTTTTCTCTATAGTAGTAACTATATGTTACCTACTAGTAAGTGCCTGTCTCTATAATACTATATAACAGCTTTACTACTTATATAATAGTACTTGTTAGGTAGAGATACTATATTTATAATAGAAGGCGTATAAGGATTATATAATTTAATAGGGTAGTTAACTATATATACGCCTAGGTAATATTATATAACTAAAATAAGAAATCCTTATTATTATAGATAAGGGATAAGGTAAAGGTAAAAATAAGGCGCTAGCTTACTTACTAGATTATAAGTAACTATATAAGAATTACTTTTTTACTATTATTAGTGTATCCTTAGATAATAAGGTAGGATTTCTTATATAGTTTTTTATTTTAGCCTTTTACCTTATTAATAATCTATAATTTAAATATTTATACTCTAGCGTGCTTATTCTTATTATATTAAATAAAGCAAAATACCTTATAGGTAGTAAGCCTTTTAATCTTAGTAGTAGTTACTTACTTAAAGGGTTTTCTTATAGTAGTAATAGTGCCTTTTTTTTATAGTTTAATTACTAGCAGCTAGTTAGCTTCTTCTTTTATTAAGACGTACGTTATACTTATAGTAGTAAAGAAGGCAGCTAGGCTAATAACAAAGCCTGCCTTATTAAAGAAATTAATATATTTTTACAGGCGGCTAGGTTTTTACTTAGGCTATAGCTACGTAATAATAGTAATACTATTATAGATTTCCTTAGTAGGCATAAGGGCGTTAGTAGGCAATAAGGCTGCTGCGTTATTACTGTTATTTTCCTTATTAACCTAATTATCTGCCTTAGATAGTAGTTACTATTACTTATTATAAGTATCTTTAAGGTAAGGCTTAATAATAGTTAAATAAAAGCTTTATAGGCCTTAGGGGAGGTTAATAGTATAAGTAGTCCTATTACTAGTAATAAGGTAAAAAGGGCCTTACTAGCCCTTTTTTTTACGCTAGACGCAGACTATAGATTAGAGTAAGAGGGCTATAGTTATAGCGGTATCTAGGCTATTTTATATAGCTACTACTTTATTAACTTACCTTTTTATATAAATCTAGTAAATAGCCTCTATTACCTTTCTTACTACTTTAGCCTTTTTAAGTAAGGTTAGTAATAGTAGTAATAAGTTAGAGATCTATAGGTATACGCTAAATACTAGTAGCGTAGGTACTAGGCTATTTAGGCTAGCCGTATTATTAATTACTTTAACAGCTAGCTAAAAGGTAACCTTAGGTGCGTAGCCTTTACTACAGAGGATATTATATACATATTAAAGGGGTATATAGTACCTTTTAACCTTACTAATACTATTATAGGCTTTAATAGGTATTTCTTTAACGTCTATATATAGAGATCTAGCTAACTGCTTAAATTTACTAGCGTAAAAGTTTAGGCTAGTATTAGTAACGATCTAGTCTAGTAGGCTAAGGTAGACGTTAATCTAGTATATCTAAAGTGCCTCCTATATATACTCTATAGTAATGTTTTTAAGAAAGCAGGCTGCCTAGAAGGAGGTTATAGTATTAACTACGTGTAAGGCTAGGCAGTTACTATTAAGGTAAATAATATTAATAATAATCTTATAGTTAAAGTTGTATTTACTATTACGTAAAGTAAATTTAAAGTAACTAGGTGTCTTTATATTTATCTAGTAGTAGTAGTAGACCTTAGTTAATTTCTCTAAGGCTATAATCTTAACTTTATTACTAGATTATTAAAGGACGTAATAAAGCCTTTTAACTAATAGGTAGCTAAAGTAATAATAAATTTACTATAACTTAATATCTATAAGATAGTAGTAGGTAATACTTTACTTATGTTAATTAAGTAGTATCTATATATAGCCCTATTTATAAATAGTAAGTATAATAGTGTTACCTTAGATTAGCTTATTAGTAAGGTTATTAAATTTAATTTTATACTAATCTATATCTATAAGATAGAGTAGAAACAGGGTATTTAATAGCATTATATAGAAGGTTAGTATGCTAAAGGGGGTTAGCACGTTAATTACTTCTTATAATTTAAAGTAGTTGCTACTACTAAAGTAGATTTTTACTTTACCTACCTATAACTTATCTATAGCTAGATTCCCCTTTATATAGCAGTAAAAGGTAAAATACTACTTATATCTAGCTATTAAATATTTAGCTACGCTAGAGTTAGGTATAATACTATAGAATAAGATAGATAAATATTACTTATTAAGGGTAAAGACGTCTGTATCCTATAGCTTCTTATTATATAGATTCTTACATAAGGAGTTATCCTTTATAATAAAATAGGTTATAGATTAATTACGTAGTAATAAAAAAAGAGCAGGCCTGTTAACAGTAGATAAGTTAAAGAGCGTTATTAATATATAAAACGTAGTGCCTAATTCTTTATCTTTATTACTTTTTATATAGTTACCTTTTTTATCTAAAGTAAATAGCTTATATCCCTTAAAGCTAGTTATAAAGTAGTTAAAGGCTTTAAGTAAAAAGTCTATTAGATATTACTCCTTATACTTATAGTAGGCTTACTGTCTTTTGTCTTTTAAGTGCCTTATTAACTAACAGTTAGGCTTACTATAGATATAGTACTTCTTTATAAATAATAATAAAAGTAAAGGAGGTGCTCTCTACTATAAATTACTATTAAAAGGGCGCTATAGTATAAAATTATCTTAGCTGTAGTTATAGTAGCTAAATTACTAGTAACTTTACTAGCCGTTATATATATAGTTAGTCTAGTATTAATTATCTACTTCTTTAGTTAGGTATTAATATATAAGTTATTTAAATTATATTACGTTACTAATTACTAATTAGAGCTAGCTATACACGCTAGTAAATATAGATAATAAATTAAAAAAGGTAAAAAAGTATTCTTCTACTTTACAGTAGGAGTTAAGTAATTAGTTATAAAGGGCTATGTTAGATAAGGTACTAATCCTTATAACTGTTCTTATAAGAGTAGTTACTCTCTTAATAAGTAACTCTAGGTATTTAGCCTTACTTTTGTTTAAATTATCTAATATAGTTCTTATTAAATTAGTCCTTTATAGCTTAGTAAGGTAGGCCTAAAACGTCTCTTTATTCTTAAAATTACCTTTTATTTATATAACTATAGAGATAAAGTTAGTCTAGTTATAAAGATAGTTAGTATAGTACTCTATAGCCTTACTTTTAAGTATAATAAAGAAGGCGCTTATAAAATACTCTTACTAGATCCTAGCCTTTACGTAGTAGTTATAAAAGATTATAAGCTTTAATTTAAGTAACTTATATACTCCTTTACTATACTTTATCTTATTAAGGTATAATTTAATAAGATTAGTAAGTTAGTAAGTTATAAGTAAGGCCTAGGTGACTATTAGGTTAGGGTAATTTACTACTAAGTGATTTTAGGTTACTAATAGGTTAAATAGTAGTAAGATAAAGTTAGGATTATTATAAGATAAGGCTAGATTAACTACCCTCTACTAGCCTAAATCTTAGCTAGTTATATTAACAGCAGGAGTAATAGTAAAAAGAAGATTAGGCCTTACTTAGCTAGAAGGTCCTACGTAATCTTATAGTAATATTAATTCTAGTAGCAGGTCCTTAATATCTCATATAAAGTCTAGGTCTTAGATCCTTATGTAAAAATCCCTGCTTTTCTTAGCTATATAGTTAATCCCTTCTTAGGTCTAAGCTATAGGCTTGTTAGCCTTAAGAGTAGCGTAGATCTACTCTACTACTGTTAGTGTCCTAGCAGTTAATACCTATACGCCTCTGCGTATAAGGTAGTCCTAAAACTTAGTTATTATCTTATAGGCTGTTACCTTAAAGGCGTCTCCTAACTATTTATTAAAGTCTTTAGAGGCACACCACTAAAGGGCTTAGCTAGTAAGCCTTACTATACTATACTAGATTATTTATAGTACTATAATAGTGCTTAACGTGTTATAGTATTTAATATAGCTTATAGCTTATATTCTTAAGGATATCTAATAGATATATTATACCTTATAGCTAAGGGACTAGCTTTATTTAGGAATAAGGTATAGGTTTTTAATTTTACTAGGATAAAGTTACTCTCTCTCTACTAGTTACTTCTGTACTTCTTCTGCTATTATTACCCTCTGTTAGCCTTACTAACCTCTTAATTATAAGCACTTACTTCTTGCCTATAGGGTTAGAGGTAAATCTATACATTAGAGGAATTACTACTAGTAGTATAGATAATAATAGGGTAAATAGATAAATAATATAATAGAAAGAGGTATAGGTAAGAGATAAAGTAAATAAAGGGATAAAATAATAAATAGCTCTAGGAAAATCCTACGCCTTACCTTATAGTCTTATTAGTAAGGCATAGGGCTAATAACGTTAAAGAATAAAAAGAGACGCACGCTATCCCCTAAAGGAGACGCACGCAGACCTTACTATAGTAAGCAGAATATTATAGTTATTAAAGATTTAAAGAAAAAGAGGAGGATTTAAGGTTATATACCTTATTTAAAGGGGGAAAAACAGGGTAAAGGCACCACTAAAGTAGGTAATTAGGATTATAAGGTTAAGTAAAAGTTATATTAATAGTTAGCTGTTATGCCTTACTTAAAGAAGAAAAGAAAATAAGTAAGATAGTATAGTTATTAATAAGTATTTAAAGTAAATAAAAAATAGGTAAATTATAGTTATATAGGTAACCTCTATCTTCTTTACTTTACTTAAAGAATAAGAGGAGGCATACTTACTAAGGGTAACGCTTAGCTATTAACCGTCTAGTTAAGGAAGAGAGCCGTAATTACTATAGGCTGCGCCTAGCTAATAACGTAATATTAGAAGTGTATAGGGGTGAAATTAGCAGAAGGCGTTTACTTAGGAATACCACGTTAAAAGTAGATAACTTAGGTAGTTCTTACTTAACCGCTTTATAGCTATTCCTGCTAGTGAATTCTTATTTAGATAAGAACTTATAGGATCTTATTTACTTATAATCTCACATAGGCCGTTACTACTATAGTAAGATAAAAACTTAGTAAGGTAAAAATCTTAATAATTAGAGGAAAAAAAGGTTAAAGAATAAGGAGAAAAAAACTTAAAGAAACTTAGGGATAAAAAAGAAGATAATTATGCTAAATACTATAAGGGTTATTAGTAAGTAAGTAGTATGTAAAGGAAGGGACTTCTCTAAAAGTAATAAAGTCAATAGTAACGATAATAGTCTTTTTGCGTAGCGGACGTAGGGCTCAAAGGGTTCTTCGCCAAATATCGTGAGATGGATCCGGGTACTTAGGTCTTTAAGCTGGGTAGCATTCAGGATTTCTGGTAGGGCTGAAGTCTCTGAATCTCTTCTGATGATATTGATCCTTGCTGATCTGCGGTAGTGGTAACTGTGAAGTTAACAACTGATCAGTGTTGGTATCACAGGGATCGCGATCGAATAGCAGCAATAGTATCAATTGACTATTGGTTGCTGGGTGAAGATGATGATGATGGATGGAAAAGAGAAGAGGTTGCTGCCGTGGATATTCGTGGTGGTGTAAGTGAGCCGCCAAGGTGAGTCACGTGATGGTAAATCACGTGACCATGGATCGGCTCTACCATTGCATAGTTAAATATCCCGACAATTACGCTTTTATTATAACTACTATATACTAAATATAATTACTAAAAAGAACTACTATTTTTTACTACTAATTATAGAAACACTTTAAGATATATACACTACTAAGTAGTATATTAAGGTAGACATTATTATAGCTTTCTATAAGATAAGGATTACTAAGGGAGATAAGTATAAGACTACGTTTTAAATATAATATAGGCTTTTTAAGTAGCTAGTCTGCCTCTTTAGCCTTATAAACGCGCCTACTAGCTAGTAGCGCTTTATTAATAATATATTATATAAATTTCTAAATAACTTTATTACTATATACCTTAATAATATCCTTATTTATACTAATAGTATAAAGTAAGACTATAAAAATAAGGTTAAGAAGGTCTTTATAAGGCTACACGCTATAAAGCTTAGCCTTAATATAATAAAAAGTAAGTTTAGCGTTAAGAAGGTAAAGTACGTTAGTTTTATCTTAGAAGCTAGTAGGGGTATATTAGTAGACCCTAAGAAGATATATACTATTAATAAGTAGTTAGCACTTAAATTTATAAAAAGTATATATAGTTTTTTAGGCTTTACTAATTATTACTATATATTTATAAATAACTACTTAGAGATTATAGTGCCTTTTATAAAGTTAATAAGAAAAGACGTAGTATTTTAATAAGATAATAACTATAAGAGAGCCTTTTATAAAATAAAGGTATACTTTTAGTATACCCTTATACTTTATAACTTTAATCTAAAAGCGCTAATATATATTAAGACTAACTACTTAGGTTATACTACTAGAGAAGCACTTATATAAGAGGATATAAATAGGTATTACTAACTAGTTACTTTTTATGTATATAAGCTTACCTCTACTTAGTATAACTACCTTATTTATAATAAGAAGCTACTAGTAGTAATTAACTAACTTTAAGCCTAAAAAGTAAAGCTATAAAGTATAAAAAGTGTATTGATAGTTATAACAGACTATAAGTCTATAAAGTACTTTATAAAGAAGTAGAAGTTAATAAAGCGCTAAAGCTAATAAGTAGAAATCTTATTAGAATATAACTTTAAGATTACTTACTACCTAGGTAAGAAAGCTATTATACTAGATATAATATCCTAGCGTAAGTAGGATATACTAAAAGGTTAAGATAATAAGAGAGAATAAGGCTAGGTTATTTAGTTAATACTAAATAGCGTAATCCCTATAGTAATAGTACGCTATATAGAGGCTATATAAGCCCTCTATATATAAATATTTAAAGCTAATAACCTTTAATAATTATAAGATACTACTTAAGAAAATAATAACAGTTTTTAGTATATATACTATATAGTAGTAAAAAGCTATAAGTTACTTCCTTTTAACCTAGGGGTATACGTTTAGATTATAGACTATACACTAAATAATAAGCGTAGGCTAACCTAGTAAGAGAGGCTATAGGTGCCTAGTAATACTAACTTAGATTTACTAGCTAATAGCCTTTACACTTAGTTAATTTAGTAAAGCTATAACTCTATAGTTACTAGTTACTTAGGACGTAATAGTACGCTTAAAATAGTCTCCTATAGGTTCTACTAGCCTAGCTAGGCGTAGGTAGTACGCTACTTTATATATAACTATAATATATATAGAAGAACTAAGGTCTAGTAGAAGGCTAAGAAAGGCCTACTATAACTACTTAGTGTGCCTAAGTGCTAATAAAGTAAGTTATTAATAGACTTTATTACTAGCCTCCTAAAGTTAGGTACTAATAAATCTAAGTATATATAGGTAATTATTAACTACCTTAGTAAGTTAGTTACCCTTAAGCTAATACTATTAATAGAAGCTAAGCCTTATATAAAGCGCTTTTTAAGCGCCTACTTCTACTTCTATAGTATACTATAAAGTATAGTAAGTAACTAAGAAAGTAACTAGATAAGTAAGTTCTAGTAATACTTTTATATACTTACTAGTATCTTATAATAACTTAGTATATTATACTACCTATAAAGTAATAAGGTAATAAAATAATTTAACTAATAAGTCTAGGTAATACTATATATATATATTAGTTACTTATAAGAGGATTAAGTATATTAGTTACTAGTTACCTAACTAGTAATTAATAACTAAATAGTAGCTCTAACTAGTATAAGCCTATTTATCTTAAAATATAGATATTATATTAACCTTATTATAATATAAGAAGATATACTAAAAGTAGTAAACTTATATAAAATAACTACTTAAAGATTTATTTAATAAATAGTAAATATAATATTATTAGTATAAGCTACTATAGCTATAGCCTAGGACGCTATATAAGAATCTATAAATTACTAAAGAAGCGTAGTAAAGCGCTTTTATATAAGTAATAAGGTTTAGTTATTAATATAAAACTATTACTTCTTTAGGCTAAACTAGAAGCTTAATTAGCTATATTATAAATATTAAGTTACTAAGGCTATTTTACCCTTAGTAGTAAAGCTTAATATACTTAGTAATATTTATAATAGGTTTTATATAAATTTACTATACTACGCTATAAATAACCTCTTACTAAGGTAAAGCGTTACTAATATATAACCCTTACTAGTAATTAAAGATAAAAAAAAGATATAGTAAGTAAATAAAATAGCCTATACTACTTAGTATAAGAAAAGTAAAGTAAAAAAGCACTAGGCACTAGTCTATTAAAAAGATTTTATAAAGCCTACTTAAAAGCCTATAACGCTTATTAAAAATATAGTAGCTTTAGATAACTATAAAAGTAAATATAGCCTAATCTATAAGTATAATAAAGATATAAGGTATATATAACTAAAGTAAAAAAAATATAAGGGAGATAAATCTATATTAGGCTATAGCCTATAGTTAAGGCCTAGCCTTAAAAGGCGCGTTAGTGTTAGTAAAAAAGGTAAAAAAAGCTAATACGCCTAAAGCGTATAAAAAGTATATAAAGCTAATAAAAAGTAATAAAAATAACCTTATAACTTAAAAGAGGGCTTAAGTAAAGGCTTAGGTAGTAAAGGTATACCTTAAGTATAAATAAAAGTAATAAACTATATAAAATAAGATAATAATTAGTATAAGTACTATATAAAAAAAAAGATAACTTATATTAGCTAAAGAGATAGTAATACTTTTTTAGGCTATAATAAAACGCTTAGCTTAGGTAGTAGTAAGGCTACTTAGGTAAGGCTTACTAAGTAAGAAGACTATAGCGTTAGTAGTAGTAGTAGTAGTAGTAGTAGTAATTACTAGAAAAAGTAGTATAGTAATAAGAGGGTACGCCTTAGACTTTACTTACTTATATAAGTATATACTTTTAGCGCTCTTTTTAGCTATATAAGTAATGTTTTACTTAGAACATACTAAGACCTACTAGGCCTTAGTAGTAGTAGTATAAGCGTCTTAAAAAATAAAGTTACTTATAAGACTATTAATAATAGTAGTAGTAGTAATAGCTATAGCCTTATAAAAACCTATAAAAGATATAAAGATTTATAATAAGTTAATAAAAGTAATATAACCTAAATATATATAAAGATAATATATACTATCTAGGTAGCCTAGTTACTTAAAAAGTAAGTAGTATAACGTGTGCTAGAGCTATATACGTTTTTAGTGTATTAGTATACTATAAGGTCCTTAGCTAGGCAGTTAGTATAAGACTAGTAAGGAGGAACCTAAAGGACGCCCTCTATAAGACATACCTTCTTAACTAGTAAGGGAAATAGTAATAAGGGGATAGCTAACTATAATAAGTTAGTAGTAAATTACGCTATAAAAGCTTATAACTATATACTAACTAGCATAATAGTAGTAGGCTAAAAGTCTTAGGTATTATAAGGTTAAGCTTATTACTTTCTAGAGAGGGTAACTAACTAGTAATAAGGGGAGGCTATAAGTAATAAGTTAGTATTAGATTTATAATAAATTATATATATATATATATATATATATAAAGTTAAAAGTAGGGGGTACTTATAGGTATCTTACTATAATTAGCTTTAGTAAAAAAAGGAAAAATATATTAGTAAAATAGTATAATAATATAAAAATAGTATAAAAATAGAATAAGATACTTATAATATTACTAAAAGGCCTACTTTAGAAAAAAAAAAGAAAAAAAAAGTTATAAACTAGATAAGGTATATAGTTAACCTATAGTAAGATAAGTTATAGGTTATATACCTACTAAGGTAAGGCCTTACTAAGGTTTTCTTACTAAGTAATAGGGGTAAAAGAGAGGTATATATTATAGGCTAAAGCTATAGTATATATAGTAAGGCTTTACTTACTATAACGCACTATAACGTATATAACTATAACTAGTCTGCACTTACTTAGCGCACCTACTTAAATATTATATATATAAAGGCACACTATAAAATAACCTTTTTCTCTCCTTAGCCTAGATTAATTATATTAAGTTACTATATACCTATTAGAAGGTAGTACTAGCCTTTTATAAAAATATAATTTAAGTATAATATAATATAATATAATATAAATATAATATATATATTTATATTATATTATATTAAAAAATAAATATATATATATATATCTTTTTTATATTATATTTATATTATATTTTATATTTAATATAATAATATAAGATATAATATTATAAAGTAAAATATATATATATATTTATTATAAAATATATAG
>NW_007361119.1:0-47359 GCF_000149035.1 Colletotrichum graminicola M1.001
TTACTTTAGGGTTCCTAAGTGTAACCTTTACTTATACGCTCTAGCTATAATATTAGAAGGAGTATATAGCTAATTATAGTTATCTATTAGTACTACTATAAGGCGCCCTTACTATAGCTAGTACCTTACTAAATCCTTACCCTTATTACCTAATAATTAATATTAAGTAGACTACACCTACTAAGGCTAAAGCTGTTATTAATAGTTTAGTAATAACTATAGTAGTAGTAATTTTTATAATAGTAATAATAATAATAGTAGCTATAATACTAAAAAGTGCTACGTTTACTATAAGCCTAGCTACTAGTTAATAAAGCATACTACTAGTAAAAGACATAAAGCGTACTAGTAATTTAAAAGTAACTATTATATTAAAGATACCTTACTAACTATATATAACACCTTTCTTACTAGCTATAAAAGTACCTATCTATAAGAAAAAGAAAATAAAAATAGTAATAATAATAAAAATCTTTAGTAGTATCTCTAAGGGGCCTACTTTATTATTAGTAATAATAAAAAACAAAATAATAGTATATTTTATACTTTAACTATATTCTTTAGTAGCACTAAAGTAAATAGTAATATACTTATTACTAACCTTACTAACTAAGCTATTTATTACTAATTAATAAAAGTTAACTCTAATAGCACCTCTACTAAGTTACTTAGTACCTTTATACTAGATTATTACTTATTAGCTACCTTTTAAGGTATTTTACTAGATATAGGCATAGTAAGTTACTTAACTATAGGCTACTTATAAGCTATTATATTATAGTAAATTTAACTATTTATAACTATTAACACTATAGCTATAAGTAAAGTAAAAATTAGGTTTAGTAATAGTAATACTATTACTTTATAAGGCACTATTATAGTAAAGACTCCCCTTAGGTATATTACTTTTTATATAATACTTACTAATATACTTTTCCTATTCTACTTAGCTAATATAAATTAGCTATTAATTTAATTTAATAACCTTATAAATACTCTTTAATAAGGTAAACTTATAGTGCTAGTTATATAAAAATAAGGCTACTTATAGATACTACTTAGCCTGCTTAAGTAAAGCCTTATAAGTTATTACCTAACTAATATTAAGCTATACTGCTTTTATTAACAGTTTAGCTATTTATTAATTTACTAGCTATATAAGATCCTTTATAAGGCTAGCTATAAGGTTAAAATAAAGGTAATTAAACACTTAATAAAGTACTATTATTATTACTAGATTTATAAAAAGACTTCTTCTTAATTCTAATTTACCTTATATAATAACTATTTATTTAATTATAAAGTTATTATTAATATTATATACCTTAATAGTAACCTTATACTTTATGTTATTAATACTACTACTGCCTTTAACACAGCCTGCTTCCTTTATAATATTTTAGTAAAAACTATATAAGAGGCACTATATTACTACTAGATTAACGTCTACTAAGGACCTCTAGATTAGATTATTACTAACATAAGGCAGAACTTTATCTTAACTAAATTTTTATATAAAGCCTATATAATAGGCGTTAAAGTTAAGATTATCCTTATTAAAGCGTATTATAGCGTTAGGAAGGTTAAAAGATACTACACTATACTTTAATAGGTATATAAAATAATCTAAAAGGAATACCTATCTATTAACTATAAAGCAGCACTTTAAAGTGCTACTAAAGTAGTTAATAATACTACTAGCCTAAATAGCCTTATACCTACTTTATTAGTATTTAGCGCCTACCCCTATATAACTACTAACTTTACCCCTTTACTTAAAATAATCTAACGCGTAATAGCTATCTATAAGGTAACTAAAAATCTTTATAAATATAACATAATATAGTAAATTAATAAGGCTTTTACTACCTATAACAGCCTAAATACCTCTATAATAAAGGATCTGCCCTTAGGCAGTAATATCTATATCTAGCGTAAAAAAAGAGGTTAGTTTAGCCTATATAAGTTACTTACTACTTAAGGTAAAGACTTTAATATTAATATTAATAGCCCTTACGTTTTCTAATTTATATTAGTTAAGCTATACTATATAGTAAATAATAAAGAAAAAGGCTTAGCTAAGTAATATCCTCTATTTATCTTAAATAATAATAGTAGTTATAGTAATAAGCCTACTAAAGATACTATTATTATTATAACTAGTTTAGGGTAGTAGCTATACACTAATAATCCTACTATTACGTAACCTTAATAAGCTAAGAAAATCCCTATAAAATACACTCTACTATAAGAGACTAACGTATCTTATACTACCTTCCTTTTAGTAAAAAAAGAAGCCTATTAAACCCTTATAATCTAACTATATAAAAAAGGCGTTATTATAGCACCTAGTAAGCTATTTAAGTAATTAGTAGCTACTAAGATTAACAGCCTTATTATATAAGGCGTCTTTAAATTTACTATAATTAACTAACTTTAGCTATATAAGTAAATTTTTAAATTATAAATTATAAATAAAGTAAAAGGCACTAATAAGAAGCCCTATAAGAAATTACGCCTTATTATTTAAGACTACACTAATAATAATAAGGAGGCTATTCTTACTTAGTTACCTTCTATCTAGTAAGCTAGCTAGTAGCTTATCTTTACGCTAGCCTCTTCTCTTTTTATTAATAGTAAAGTTATATAGCTATATAATATTATATAGGCCTATATTTAATCTACTTCTTACCTTAACTATACTATCTACACTAAACTCCTAGCCTAAATCTATTATAAGTACCTTAATAATACTATTATAAAGGTTATTAAGCCTTTATATAGAATTACTAAGGTAGGTACATACTAGTAGGCTACTTATAACTATTACTATAAAAAGAATCTTTAGATAGTCTCTACTATATATAACCCCTACCTTCTTCTATTATTTAGTAAAAATCTATACTTTATACTTATTAGTATATAAATAAATAATACTATTAGCCTAATAGATCTTTTATTTTCTAACTAAAAGAATAAAAAACTAACTAAAGTAAAATTTACTATAAAAGATAAGTTATTCCTTACTATTAACTAACTACTTACCTTTAATAGTAAGATTATTATAGTTATATTTACTATAGACACTTTTATTACGCTTTACTAGAAAAAGTAAGAAGTAAAACTATAATTAATTAATATAAAGTTATTTATAGCCTACTAAGATTTTATCTAGTAATAGGCGTAAGGAGTATATATTACCTCTATTTACTAGCCTAAAGCATACTATAATCTTTCTATTACAGCCTAATATAAGAAGCTAAATAATAAGGTAATTAAAGACCTTAACTATTACCTATAATAGTAAATAAGCTTACTTAACTATAGTCTATAATTTATTTTCTTAAATCTTATATTAGCTAAGCTATTTATATTTATAAATAGATTATTTACTAATAATTATAATATAACTTTATAGTTAGGATTTATTATCCTTTTTATAAATAAGGAAGTTAATAATAACTAAGCTAAATTTCTCCTCTATAGTAATATCTTTTATTTCTTATCTATAAAGTCTAAATAAGTTACCTAAAGCGTCTTTATATCTAAAGTATATAAAATAGTTATAGGTATTAATATAGCTTACGCCCTCTCTATAACTATTATAATAATTATAAAAAAGCTTAATATCTTATTAATCCTAACTATTATATATATAGACTTATATTTACTTTATAAATACCTAGTTAAGCTAAAAACTATAAGGGAGAAGCGTCTAATAATTAATATTATATTACTAAGATAGTCTTATAAGTAATATAAGCTTTATAAAGTCTAATAGATTACTAGATTTAATAATCTAGCTAATAGATTTATAAAGGTATCTCTAAATTAAGTACTTAAGGGCCTAGTTATAAATAATAAAGCTAAGATATATATAAAAGGTTAGGTTATATAGGCGTAATAAATTATAATAAGTATATAATAAAAAATAAATTATAAGTTATATAACTAACTAGACTATAATAGTAGTAGTTAAATTTAACTAATATAAAAATATATCTCTAATAGCTATAGCTAAAAAGAAATACCTCTAAATAAGTTAGTATAAGCCTATACTATCTATAAGGAAAAATAAAGGATATAAGAATATATAGTATATAACTATAAGAAGTATAATACTTTTAGAGTTTTAATTTTTATTATATTTTTAAGGCTTTTAAGGGTAATCTAGATAGCTAGGGCACTAGTAACTTTTACTATAAAAGAAAAGTTACTAGTATTAGTATATAGTAAGTATACTTTAGGAGAGGTAGTTATATAATATTTATATAATATACTGCCTCTCTTAGTAGTATCTACCTTACTACTAGTATACTACCTAAAAGTCTAGATTTACTTTATAACTAACTAATATAATAAGTAACTATATTCTATATTATAATTTGTTATGTAATCTATAGGATATCCCTCTTATGTGATTTAACTAATATTTTAAACAACATATTAGTGTAGTAGTCTAGGGGTATATAGCGATTTTGCAGTGGTATAGATTTACACTACGTCGTATATACATTCTCACGTGTACATCAAACGTAGTAAAGGCACTATACAGGACTATTTCTATATTAGTCAAGGTGTTCAGTCCAGATTAAGTTTGATTGTACCTATTTCCAGTAGATGATACAATATATAAAAGGGAAGCTTGAATACTTCCGGTATACCTCTTCTAATGATGCAGATGCTGCCTTACGGACAGGTGCCCTTAGTGCTAGCAGTTTTGCGAGAGCTTCTTTGCCTTACATAACTTCTAACTACTGAACATGCATTATTGGTATTCTATAGAAGAATCTGGCTCCTTGATTTGGAGTGCCTTTGCATATAGATCGCTAGCATCTACTGACCGACTTTTAAAATGTATGTGCTGGTTAGGCTTCGTGACAGCATCAACCAAAACCTACGCCAACTACCGCCAACGTTAGTATTAAAGTGCGTAGACAAGGTTAAGTATAACAACAAGGGTATTGTATTAAAGGACGTAATACAGCAGCAATATCCTTGCATTGATTGATCGTTATGCTGTGTGTAACCTAATTGTTGCCATCGCCAATTGGGACTTGCTAAAGGGGCAAATGTTCGGAACATTGTTTTCCCCTTACTCAGGTGGGCAATTCTCCACTTCTCTCGGGCGCGCACGGCCACATTACCCACTTTGACAATTTCCGGCTATTCTCTCCACTTTCGCTTGGGTGCGCGCGGCCTAAGCGCTGCTCTATGTAGGTCCTAGCCGTGGTGCCGTGGAACAACTTTCTGCCGCATTATCTCATCCTTAGGCAGCCGTCATGCGCCTCAAATTCAACTTTCTCCTCTTTCACGATCTCTGTCTGCAACCCGTTCCACACCAGCGTGTTATCTCCCCTCTCATTTTGCCTTCACCTTCCGCGCCTTTTCGCGGACAGACTTGTCCTACGCGTCCCGATCAATTCATTACTCCTGATGTTGAGGCGACCTAGTATGCGAGTAGGACTGGGACCCCGTCGGAACCGTTCCTAAGCGGATCTGTCACCCGTCGCCCTGGTCATTCTACTGTTCGTTGAAGAGCCCCTGATGCATCACGAGTAAGGTGGGGATCTCACTGGACGCGTCTTGTCTGCGACAGTCGCGCGAAGGACTTGCTGCGAAAAGGAGGAAAGGACAACGCCATCACGACGGTAAGTACTAACCCCTCTCCTGGCTTCCACCGGCTACGTCCTCCACGTACGCGTCTAGGAGGTTGAACAGAAGCATATACAACATGCCGTCCGGCAAGCCAGACTTAGATGTCTCTGAAGTTGTTGCAGTGCGTGAAGATGAAGGACGAGAGCCCGAAATTATTCCTCAGCTATTTGGACTTCGTATCCGATGCTCGGCGCAGAAACAATTAGTACTTTTCCGTCTTAGTGTCTCCTTCACTGACAACGCCTCCAAAACCACGGTTCACCTACCCATTACAGCCGACTTCCTACTTTCGCTGCATCGAACGGATTATGACAACGCCAATGCCAATGCTCAAACCCCACCTTATCTCGAAGATGTCTGCAAACAACTAAAAGGCATGCGCTCGGTTACGCGCCTCCAGTTCCGGCTGCGCAGTGACAAACATATTCAGCTTGCCGTACCGCTAAAGTTTGATGTCGATCAGATTCTCGACGACACGGCCCGTTGCACATTTGAGTCTGCCGAATCGCTCGCAACCGCCTCGGGGTTCTCCCTATATTTTCAGCACAACGTTTTGAACAATGAGAGCGTGGAAAAGTACCGGAAGGCCATTTCCATCTCTCAGACGGAAGACTTGGGGCAGCTGTATGCGGACATGCGGAATGTGAAAAGGCTATATGGCGGTGGTGGCAAAGTACACGAACCCCGTGGCCGTCGTCATGGCTCTCCGCCCACGAGAGACCGCCGCAGTTCCCCTGCTTCAGCCACGACGGCGTCGTGCGGTAGCACCCTTCCCTTTGAGACTGTTCCGCGTGACGAACAAGAGTCGCCGCCGCCGTATGATTGTCTGAGTGAGGGACAGTCACCGGGGGTTAGTTCCGACGCCGCAGCCGCAGGCATTCTCGCCAAAAGCCCCCGTGCCGGCCTTGCTCCACCGGACTACTGTGATACCGAACGCTGGCACGACGTCCTGGGCCCCTTCCAGCGCGGCTGCTGCGGAAGCGAAGATACCGACATGCACTTGATTGCCAGTGCCAAAAGAAAACGTCCACTTACCGCCTTTCGACAAGAAAAGGTATGGCGATCTCTACTCGGCGACAAGAGCCATGTCGGGAATCTCGAACTGCAAAGCCGAGATATCGAGTTGCAACGCCAAGATATCGAGTTGCAACGTCAACAGATCGAGGTGCAACACCAAGAAATCAAGTTGCAACGTCAACAGATCGAGTTGCAACGTCAACAGATCGAGTTGCAACGGCAAGAAATCGGACAGCTACAAAATAATGTAGAGGAACTGCGGAGGCAGGTTAAAAGTCTTGAGGAACGAGATGAGGCGCTGGAAGAAGACTGTTCAAATTTGAAAGAGCGTGGAGACCAAACTGATATTGACATCGACGATCTATCTACTGATATATTAAACCTGGGTGACAAATGTGAGGAGGCCGTAGAAAAAATCGCAGATGTTCGTGAGGAGTTCGAGGGCTTAAAGGGAGCTATGGAAGGCAAATGCGGGTCATTCATGGACAGAGTGACGGAGGACATGGAAGAGCGCGTTGTGGCTCACATGAACGAAATGAAAGAGAGGCTTCGCCAAGCCCTGCAATAGACATGAGCCAACGATAAGATTAAATCAAAGTAAAAGCGAAGCCCTCCGACTGGGGGCTGTTACTGTCTGACGACTAATCTACCACTTGCTTGTACATCAGTAATATCCGTACATGAACTGGTGATCCTGCTACCACTGCCTATCAGCCAAACAACCAGTCGCGCCTACTGCCCTGTCGCAAGGCAGGTAAAGGAGTCAAGGTGCACTCGCAAAAGGATTTAATAGACAATAAGCGCGCTAGGTGCCCCTTTGGTCTAGAGGGCTTAGTGTATTGGTCAGGTTTGGTCTGGAGGGAATAACGCTGATCAGTGTCGGCCTCTGCATACTGGAGGTTGATATTTCCCGCCTGCCCCTAAGGGTACCTAAACTCAGCGTGCGATGCGCCTAACTTGGTCACAGGCATTTGCTGATAGCTGACCGTAAAAGCTCGCCGTGCCGCAAAGTTTGCTGACGAATAATTGTTCAAACAGTAAAAGGATTTCGCCGATTATGCTGATAAATCTCACTGCCATGGAGCTGGAAATAAGGCGAAGAAAGTAAAGAAAACCACATTAGCCCTTGTTCTGATTGATCCCTTACGGCCCTCCATAGCGCTAAAACATCTGTGGTATCGATGAGCTGCACCGCAAGCGCATGGCTGTGTCTCTCACCAACATCAGCCCGGTTTCCCACTCTATAGGCCTGTTGCTAACAAACATCACTGTATTTTAGCAAACAAGCGCCCTTTGCTACTCAAAAAGTAATCCTAAACTCGTCTTGATACCTCCAGTATCCTAGCTGCTAACGTCACCCTGTTGTAAGACAGCTTCTCCTAAGCTCTTGACGCCGGCCTGGTTCTTCCATAATGTCTCTGATGTTAACCGCATGGCTAATCTCACAATATGCATTCTCGAACATGACTGTGTTGACAGCTGGCACCTACCCTCACAAGAGATCAAGTCAAGCCCCGCTATTGGACGGTTACCACACCGTCAATTCCATGGAATTAGCGCAACTACATGGGGAATGGGATTGCACGGGTAATATAACGACTGTCGCAAAGAGAAAGCAGGAGTAAAGGGTTCAGTTGGCGACGGTGATGGTAATGAAGACGGCACGAAGCCGTTGGCCGAGCTTTATTGTGTCGGTAGAACGGCCGTATGGGGAGAAAGCATTCCTTATACAGATCAGCCGCGTATTAAGCTGGTAAGTCAAGAAGAAGCTACCGGTCGACGTGATGGCAAAAGGGTCAATGGAAAACGAACTCAGGGGCCGAAGTCGAGATCTTGGAGGCTGAGAGGGGGTGAAGAAGGAAGTTCTGTTTGACATCTGCTTGATCCCTGGCGACAGGTAGCAAGGTGTGTCAACATAAGGGCCCACTAACTAATAACTTTAGGCATTGGAATTGGTTTTGGCATTTGGCTTAACGATAATATATCCCCTGAAGCGGATGAGTGGCTTGCACCCTGGTCTGGTCTGAAATACTGGAGAAAGCTAGAGTTGATTATGGTCTTGGTCATCCATCATCACGGCCATGCTTAATGAAGGCAAGTCAAGGCCGATGACGCTCATGGTTTTGATGGAGTGGAGAACTAGATGGACAAAGCCGCTTTCAAAGATGACGTTTGTCGCCAACGACATTATGTATTTCACTATGTTAAGGTTCTTGACTAACATGTACATGAGCGGCTTGACGTACATGGACTTGCCGAACCTGACAGACACTCTCGTGCTATCGATTAGCTCCTCTCCTGACTTTATCTTCTTAAAGATATCTAGGGCATCAGGTCTATACCTGCTAACCTTGTTGTTAGTATACGGTAGGTATGCTTTAGGGGAGGTAGTCACGTGATATTTACGTAACACACTGCCTCCCTTAGTAGTATCCACCTTACTACTAGTATACTACCTAAAAGTCTAGATTCACTTTATAACTAACTAATATAACAAGTAACTACTATATTCTATATTATAATTTGTTACGTAATCTATAGGATATCCCTCTTATGTGATTTAACTAACACTAATTAGTATATAATTAATTACTAGATTACTACTATAATAGATTAGTAAGGTTTTTTATATAGAGTAGAGAGGATTAGCAGCCTATTAGTATAAATTCTCTACTAACTTAACTATTATTATTATTATTATAACTTTTTTTACTTTCTTACTTTATCTTAACTAAATCTATATTAATAATAAGTAGAAAAAAAAAAAGTAAAAAGCTACTACTAGTAATAGTAGGGCTATTAAGTTAATAAATAATAAATATCTATTCCTCTTTACGTCCTCTACTATTACTATCCTACCTCTTGTAACCTCTCCCTCTTCTACCTGCCTTTATCTACTATATTAATCTAATAACATAAGGTAACTATATTAACTTTAATCTTAATAAGTTAGACCTTTAAAAAGTTAGATTATATATAATATATATAATTACTATATAGTTAGATACTAACCTCTATAGCTGCTGCCTCCTTACTGCCTTTTAGTTAGATTTTATAAATTAGACTACTACTACCTTTAACGCTATAGGTACTAAGGCACTATTAATATTTTATAATTACCTTATTAATAATAAAGTCTTTATTAATCTAGTAAAAAAAAGGATTACACCTAAATTAGTAGACCTTCTTAATACTAATTTCTATATATAGACTAAAAAAGATATTACTTTTACTTACTATAAACAGCCTATTTTTAACTTATAAATAAAGAACCTTAAATTTATTAATAATATTACTAGTTAGTATATCTTACCTAAAGAAAAGTTAATAATTAAATAGGCCTTATTTACTACTTTTTTAATATTATTATAAATAGTAGCTAATATTACTTTATAGAGATAACTAACCTTATTTACCTTAACTTATTTATTAGTAGTAGATTATTACTAGCTAAAGTAAGAGTAAGAAGGCCTAACTTTACTCTTATAATAAAATAAAATCTACTAGGCACTTACTAACTTAAACTTAGTACTTAGAGGTAATATAAGCACTTTATTTATTAACACCCTGTTATATAATCTAAGAACCTCTTACCTTACTTATTACCTTACTTCTTACCCTGCTTATTACCTTACTTATTAATCTTATTATAGCTAGTATAGTAAGTAATTAGGTAGTTAGCCTATTATAATAAATAGAATAAATCCTTACTAAGATATACTATTTAACTTATTAAGTAACTATAAGCCTACTACTAACCTACTACCTTAAAGCACTATATAAAGATTTTAGTTATAGGGCTATAATAAATTATAATAACGTTAGCTACTATATAAGCCTAACTTTATTTTTATTTTTTCCTTATAACCTTACTTACGTTAGCTAACTAACCTTATAAAGCTACTAACTAATAAAATAAAGTATAGTAGTAAGCTATATAACGTTCTTAATCTAAAGTTAAGTATCTTTTAGGATAATTATAGTAAGGTTAGGATTAAGTAACACTAGCTTAGCCCTACCTTCTTAATTATACTAAAAGGTAAGGTATCTTAGTTCTATATTAATTATATCTATAGTAATAGTATCTATAATCTTAATAAGATAGTTAACTAAATTTATAACTACTTTAAGATATAAGAATAAATATAGACTTACTTATCTAAATAGTAAGAAATAACACTTCCTTAAGTTATATATAATAATCTTATAATAACTAAGATCTAAGCCTTTAAGGAGCTTATCTTAAAGCTAGCCCTTATCTAATAGGCTTTCCCCTTATTATACTAAAATAATAAGGTGTTAAGAAGTTAGTTACTAAATACCTACTCTAGGGTTCCTAAGTGTAACCTTTACTTATACGCTTTAGCTATAATATTAGAAGGAGTATATAGCTAATTATAGTTATTTATTAGTACTACTATAAGGCGCCTTTACTATAGCTAATACCTTACTAAATCCTTACCCTTATTACCTAATAATTAATATTAGGTAGACTATACCTACTAAGGCTAAGGCTGTTATTAATAGTTTAGTAATAGCTATAGTAGTAATAATTTTTATAATAGTAATAATAATAATAGTAGCTATAATACTAAAAAGTGCTATATTTACTATAAGCCTAGCTACTAGTTAATAAAGTATACTACTAATAAAAGACATAAAGCGTACTAGTAATTTAAAAGTAACTATTATATTAAAAATACCTTACTAACTATATATAACACCTTTCTTACTAGCTATAAAGGCACTTATCTATAAGAAGAAGAAGATAAAAATAGTAATAATAATAAAGATCTTTAGTAGTATTTTTAAGGGGCCTACTTTATTATTAGTAATAATAAAGAATAAGGTAATAGTATATTTTACACCTTAACTATATTCTTTAGAAGCACTAAAGTAGATAGTAAGGTACTTACTACTAGCCTTACTAACTAGGCTATTTATTACTAATTAATAAGAATTAACCTTAATAGTGCCTTTACTAAGTTACCTAGCACCTTTATATTAGATTATTACTTATTAGGTACCTTTTAAGGTATTTTACTAGATATAAGTATAGTAAGTTATTTAACTATAGGCTATTTATAAGCTATTACACTATAGTAGATCTAGCTATCTATAACTATTAACACTATAGTAGTAAGTAAGGTAAAGATTAGATTTAGTAGTAGTAATACTATTACTTTATAAGGCACTATTATAGTAAAGACTTCCTTTAGGTATATTACCTTCTATATAATGCCTACTAATACGCCTTTTCTACTTTACTTAGGTAATATAAATTAGCTCTTAATTTATTTTAATAACCTTATAAATACTCTTTACTAAGGTAAAGTTATAGTGCTAGTTATATAAAAATAAGGCTACTTATAGATACTACTTAGCCTACTTAAATAGAGCCTTATAAGTTACTACCTAACTAACGTTAAGCTATACTACCTCTATTAATAATTTAGGCACCTATTAATTTACTAGCTATATAAGATACTTTATAAAGGTAGCTATAAAGTTAAAATAAGGGTAATTAAACACTTAATAAAGTACTATTATTATTACTAGATCTATAGGAAGGCTTCTTCTTAATTCTAATTTACCTTATATAATAACTATTTATTTAATTATAAAGTTATTATTAATATTATATACCTTAATAGTAACCTTATACTTTATATTATTAATACTATAACTACTTTTAATATAGCCTACTTCTTTTATAATATTTTAGTAAAAACTATATAGAAGGCACTTTATTACTACTAGATTAACGTCTACTAAGGGCCTCTAGATTAGATTATTACTAATATAAGATAGAACTTTATCTTAACTAAATTTTTATATAAAGCCTATATAATAAGCGTTAAGGTTAAGATTATACCTATTAAAGCCTATTATAGCGTTAGGAAGGTTAAGAGATACTATACTATACTTTAATAAATATATAAAATAATTTATAAAAAGTGCTTATTTATTAACTATAAATCTATACTTTAGAGCGTAGCTA
The DNA here is from genome assembly GCF_000149035.1 of Colletotrichum graminicola M1.001. Taxonomy (NCBI): domain Eukaryota; kingdom Fungi; phylum Ascomycota; class Sordariomycetes; order Glomerellales; family Glomerellaceae; genus Colletotrichum; species Colletotrichum graminicola. Next base: position 12,677 of record NW_007361119.1, read on the forward strand.
AAGTAATTAATAATACTACTAGCTTAAATAGCCTTATGCCTACCCTACTAGTATTTAGCGCCTACCCCTATATAACTACTAACTTTACTTCTTTACTTAAGATAATCTAACGTATAATAGCTATCTATAAGGTAACTAAAAATCTTTATAAATATAACGTAATATAGTAAATTAATAAGGCTGTTACTACTTATAATAGCCTAGATACCTCTATAATAAAGGATCTACCCTTAGGTAGTAACGTCTATATCTAGTGTAAAAAAAGAGGTTAGTCTAGCCTATATAAGTTACTTACTACTTAAGGTAAAGACTTTACTATTAATATTAATAGTCCTTATGTTTTTTAATTTATATTAGTTAAGCTATACTAAGTAGTAAATAATAAAGAAGAAGGCTTAGCTAAGTAATATCCTTAATTTATTCTAGATAATAATAGTAGTTATAGTAATAAACCTACTAAAGATACTATTATTATTATAACTAACTTAAGGTAGTAGCTATATACTAATAATCTTACTATTATATAACCTTAATAAGCTAAGAAAATTCTTATAAAATACACTTTACTATAAGAGACTAATATACCTTATACTACCTTCTTCTTAGTAAAAGAAGAAGCCTATTAAACCTTTATAATCTAAATATATAAAAAGGGCGTTATTATAGTACCTAGTAAGCTATTTAAGTAATTAGTAGCTACTAAGATTAATAGCCTTATTATATAAGGCGTCTTTAAATTTACTATTATTAACTAACTTTAGCTATATAAGTAAATTTTTAAATTATAAATTATAAATAAGGTAAAGGGCACTTATAAGAAGCCTTATAAGAAATTACGCCTTATTATTTAAGGCTATACTAATAATAGTAAGGAGGCTATTCTTACTTAGTTACTTACTATTTAGTAAGCTAGCTAGTAGCTTATCCTTATACTAGCCTTTTCCTTTCTTATTAATAGTAAAGTTATATAGCTATATAATATTATATAGGCCTATATTTAATCTACTTCCTACCTTAACTATACTATTTATACTAAACTTCTAGCCTAAATTTATTATAAGTACCTTAATAATACTATTATAAAGGTTATTAAGCCTTTATATAAGATTACTAAGGTAGGTATATACTAGTAGGCTACTTATAACTATTACTATAAGGAGAATCTCTAGATAGTCTTTACTATATATAACCCCTACTTTCTCCTGTTATCTAGTAGAAATCTATACTTTATACTTATTAGTATATAAATAAATAATACTATTAGCCTAATAGACCTTCTATTTTCTAACTAAGAGAATAAAGAACTAACTAAAGTAAAATTTACTATAAAAGATAAGTTATTTCTTACTATTAACTAACTACTTACTTTTAATAGTAAGATTATTATAGTTATATTTACTATAGATACTTTTATTATACTTTACTAGAAAAAGTAAAAAGTAAAACTATAATTAATTAATATAAAGTTACTTATAGCCTACTAAGATTTTATTTAGTAATAGGCATAAGGAGTATATATTACCTTTATTTACTAGCCTAAAGCATACTATAATCTTTTTATTATAGCTTAATATAAAAAACTAAATAATAAAGTAATTAAAGACCTTAACTATTACTTATAATAGTAAATAAGCTTACTTAACTATAGTCTATAATTTATTTTCTTAAATCTTATATTAGCTAAGCTATTTATATTTATAAATAGATTATTTACTAATAATTATAATATAACTTTATAGTTAGGATTTATTATCCTCTTTATAAATAAGGAAGTTAATAATAACTAAGCTAAATTTCTTTTTTATAGTAATATTTTTTATTTCTTATTTATAAAGTCTAAATAAGTTACCTAAAGCGTCCTTATATCTAAAGTGTATAAGATAGTTATAAGTATTAATATAGCTTATACCTTATCTATAACTATTATAATAATTATAAAAAAGCTTAATATTTTATTAATCTTAACTATTATATATATAGACTTATATTTACTTTATAAATACCTAGTTAAGCTAGAAACTATAAAAAAGAAGTGTTTTATAATTAATATTATATTACTAAGATAGTCTTATAAGTAATATAAGCTTTATAAAGTCTAATAAATTACTAAATCTAATAATCTAGCTAATAGATTTATAAAAGTATCCTTAAATTAAGCACTTAAGGGCCTAGTTATAAATAATAAAGCTAAGATATATATAAAGGGTTAGGTTATATAAGTATAATAAATTATAATAAGTATATAGTAAAAAATAAATTATAAGTTATATAACTAACTAGACTATAATAATAGTAGTTAAATCTAACTAATATAAGAATATACTTTTAATAGCTATAGCTAAAAAGAAACACCCTTAAATAAGTTAGTATAAGCCTATACTATTTATAAGAAAAAATAAAAAATATAAGAATATATAGTATATAACTATAAGAAGTATAATACTTTTAGAGTTTTAATTTTTATTATATTTTTAAGGCTTTTAAGGGTAATCTAGATAGCTAGGGCACTAGTAACTTTTACTATAAAAGAAAAGTTACTAGTGTTAGTATATAGTAAGTATACTTTAGGGGAGGTAGTTATATAATATTTATATAATATACTACCTCCCTTAGTAGTATCTACCTTACTACTAGTATACTACCTAAAAGTCTAGATTTACTTTATAACTAACTAATATAATAAGTAACTACTATATTCTATATTATAATTTGTTATATAATCTATAGGATATCCCTCTTATGTGATTTAACTAACACTTGTGATTAGATTCTTAATTATAATGCTCTTCCCAGGAAGCGTGTTCTTCTTTACTTTCCGTCCTGGTTGCCATGTACAGATTGTAAACACTAAATGGACGGGTGAATTGCCGACCTGGGCGTGGCGTGGAGTTTGCGTGTGGTTGAGGCAGCATCTACTTTTTGACGTTGATTTGGCTGTGATGACTGCCAAAATGTAGATACCGTCTTGCTGGCCCGGTTCCCACCCCGGCAAGCAAGCAGGGAGGAGTTAGTCACACATGCATTTGTGTCAATGGGCCGCTTTCAGGATCAACTGTCTCAAAAGCTCCACGCTGAACTAATGACACGACCCTTTCTCTCTGCAGCTGGTCATTATTTCGAGGGCCCGCCTGAAACCTACCACCAACCCGTTATATTTTCATGGCCGAACCGACAGAATAGGTCATCAAATCATACAGGGTGTTGTTTGTGAACCAGGCGGGCAAGTCGGAATCCTATGCCGCCGAATAAGCCATGCTAGGGTGTTGCAAAAAAGGGACCCAGACAACGCCACGAGGAAGCATGACTTGGCCTGCAAAGGCTGACCAACACAACAGGCGTTACATTGGGTGATGGGTGTGGTTTCGGCCCAAGAGATGTAGATTTTGAAGGCGCTGCCGGGATGCACAAGCAAGCACTCCGACTCGCGCTGATGCCCATTCTTCAACCGTCATCAACCGAAGGCATCACGAGCACGTGGTCGCAAAACCACGGCCAATAAACTTCGGCAGACCACCAAGCGAGGTACTGCAGGGCGCGAACGACGCAATAAGTTCTAAGAAGATACTGCGTGGATCCAATTGACAGCCTCGTCCACAAGATCTATCAACATTATTTTGCATTAGCATCCCAGCAGCCGACCAAGGAGAGCATTGCACTTACCGTCTTATCGTCTTGCCGCGTGGATGCCACAAAGTACCATTCCGCTCCCTGGACATTCAATCCCGGCAGAAAGCCGAGGGCGTCAAGGTCCGCCGGGCCATGCACGACGCGGTCAAGGAACGTCCAGTGCGCTGTGTGCCAGGTCCCAATCTGCAACGTCGCCGCCTCAAAGCCTTCGCTTCTCTTAGACTCGATGCTCAAGGCAATCGGGTTGTCCAACAGAAAGTCGTAGTCAGTTGCGTTAACAGCTCCTGTGCGGGACCTTTTTCGAAGGTCTTGGATGTGCTGCTTCAGCGGAGATCCCGGCGGGGCGTCGTTTTCCGTGTCGATGAAGATGGCGTAGTCGATCATCTTGGCCCCGCCTCCCTTGAGAAGGCTACGGTGCACGGTGGCTGATGTCCTGCGGCAATGACAGCGGTTAGCCTCGCAGAACTGATTGTCATGTCCGGTACGGTCACAGCAGAAAGGACGAGAGCAAGTAAGGGGATACGTACGCCACAGCAAAATTGACCAATCCACCTTGCATTGAATTGCGCTTGTGACGGAGGGCAAGGCGAAGCACCTCGCCGTGGACCTCGGCATTCCATATGGCCTTAGAGGCGCGTTTACGTATGCATTTGTGGGTGGCGTGTACGACTTGGCGGAAGTCGTTGACATGGTGCACCGGGCCGACACGCTGTGCCTCGGTCGCTTCGGCGTAGAATATGGCGTCGGTTATTGTGTAGGTCTCGGGGCCGCGTATGATTGCCTTGATCTCTTCCTGTTGGGTCATCCCTCGAGACGTCAACGGTGCTGGAACAAAAAGCAAGGGACTCGATGCGGTATCCGTACCTTGTGGGATTCAGGGACAACGCTCTGGGAGATGGAGAAACGGAAGAGCTGGTTCCGCGTCGCCTGAAGGGAACCGGGTAGGGCAAGCTCGACGGCGGGGTCTTGGTCGTTGAAGAGGGCAAACTCGAGGTTGGGGGCTTGCGAGAGCTTGAGGGCGCCAAACTGTTTTGTCGCCGGTCGGGCAGACCGCTGAGAGGCGGAACTGCTGCTCACGCTGCTTCCATTAGATATCGAGTCGCCGGGCGCGAAGGGGGGCTGCCAAGGGGTTGCATCCTCGTCAACCCTGCGAGGCCGCTTGCGTGGTGTACTGATATCATTATTTATGTTGGGATCTGGACGTGTATCAAGACCTGCAGAAGACGGTAGGGGCGTCAGGCTGGGGCCGTGGGCGACGCGGCCCCGTTTGGTAGGATTGTTGTCGTCTGTCGCCTGGTTGGCGAATCCATCCGAGGGACCACCTTTGCGCGATTGTCATCGGAGATAGAAGGAATCAACAGGTTGAGGGTTAGTAGGAAGCGTCAGGAGCCCTTAGTATGCGCTACAGCTATGGTCTAATAAGGTATAGTGCGCTTAGGCATAATGATAAACACGCCACCTTCCGGGTTCAAGTCCAGGAGGGTATCAAGTCTTCTAACAGAAGTATTATTTACTTTTCCCGTCGGATCATCCTCAAGGATGAGGACAGAATCGTAGCGTAAGTCACGCAAAGAAGATAGGGTCGCAGGAACAACGTTACCTCAAACCCAGACCTGCGGCAGGAGACTCTCTACGCATTATGTAGGGGGGTTGACGACGGGCTCCTCCAGAGACATGTATAGGCAAGGCTTTTTGACAGGGCGCTTTTCCAGTTAGGTCTAGGCCTAGAGGGAATTACCTCTCTTTCGTGGCTCAGTAACAGGTTTCTGCTGGCTAATTTGAGCTAGGGAATGTTACTTAGCTCTAGACGGCTTCTAGCCATCAGCCAAGAACTTCGGTGTCGTCAACAGTGGCGCCAAGGTAGCTAGAGTCGTCGATACTGCCATCTATCTCGGCATGTAGTCCATACCTGTCACAAAACAATCGGACAATAGAACAATCCTGCTGCCTAGGCAGAGCTAGAGACTCACGTTGGTGATACCCTGGTTGGGTAGGTAGCTCTGCTTGACAGGTGCGTTGGGCTTCACGGATACCACGGAAAAACGGGCCTGACGGATTCTGTCTTTATTGTAGCTAGACGAAGAGGTATTGAATATTTGGAAGCTGCCAGGAGGGGTTGGGTTGGCCTGTACTTGTGTTGGACGAGATGACCCTCCTTGGTAGGTGCGTCGGGATTGACGGGTTCTATCTCTGGCGTTGCTGTATGAGGCATCGAAGACTTGGAGAGGGGCTGGCTTGTATGAGGCCCCATCGAATTTTGTCGTGAGTTGATCAAGGGTGGCTTGTAACGGGAGACAATTGTGACATGACCGGTGATAATGCCAGTACATTGGCTGACGCCTGGTCTACGCTTTTTGGAAGAGCGGCGGCGACTGACTGCTTGGCGAACTGCATTCCACGTTACCTTCTAGCATGGATAAGCGTGGGCAAGCTTGGGCAGGGCTTCAAAAAAGGGCTGACTGTGACGTGCGGCGCAGAGGGAAAAGACGCAGACGGAAGCTGAGATACCCCAAATGCTACACATGGCCTTCAGCTGGGCGTTGCAGACGGCCGAAGCTCGACAAGCGGGGGTGACACGTTGAGGGTTGCAGCCAAGGACGATGGAACTGATGACGGCAGCTGGAGGGTGTGCTTGAAGGTCAAGGAGATCACCGAGACTGCTGAGATCTTGTTTGAGTTGAAAGAAGCGGTTCGCAAGGTCTTTTTGGCAGGAGTCAGATGGCCGTAGTAGGGGTCGATGAAGGTGGCGATCGCGTTGTCGACCTTGTCCATGAGAGCCGAGTGGTTTGTTGAGTTCGTGATGGTGGATTCGGTTGTTTTGGTGGATTTGGATGCGACTGGTGGACAACACCTTGGCTATCTGTGGCGAATACATCACCAAGACGATAGATGTAGTCGGTGAACAGGTGCTGTGGCGTGTTTTTGCGGCCTAGGACTTCGGTACTAAGGTACTTATCGATTTACACCAATAGCTGCCGTCAAATCTAGGAAGTTAGGTACATAACCGGGCAGGGCAGGTACGTGTCTTACACCCTTGGCAGCCTTCCCTCTTGCCTCAAGTTATCAACTCGGCAAAAAAAGGAAAGAAAGAAAGAAAGAAACAAAAGGGGGGCCAGCAACCCACAGCAGCCCACCTGTTCTTCCTTCCTCTGGCTGTCGTCCCATATTCTGTCTGTCCATTGTCCTTGAATCAAAAGACAACAAACTGCGTCGTCAACTTGCCCATCGCAATGAATCCAGCCAGGCTGGCACAAGGCTAGACAGACCTGGCTTCTGTCAACAAAGCAATTGATGCGAGGCCCTCAATGAGGAAAGCATGCGTTCAGTCATTGACAGTATCAAAGAGACACGGAACTTGGTCAGGGGATCCTTGGACTGGCAGCTGACGAAATGTTGGCCGAGTGACTCAAGGCTATGGAGAAGCAGTTGAACAGGCATGCATCCGCGCACTTACTTGTCGACGCCGCTGATGACCTGGACCAGGCCATGTCATAAGGTGATGGATGCAATTCGCACACTACACATTTCCATCCTGCATTCAACAGCTGACAATTCTATCCTGGCAGTAGCGCACAAGACCCTGACTCCGACAAGACCATTTCACCCCACCCATGGCGCAAACGACCTGTAGTGTGGTGAGGCGGAGCGCCGGAGCGTTGGCGACGAACTAGCTATAATGGCTCTGTTGAACCTGCTGCCAAGGTTGATCAGCGAGAAGATTGTTGACCCCCGCATTGATCCCGTCACCAAAGAGCACATGTACATGGCGAATAGAAGAGTTGGATGGTGAAAGAGCCTTGTAGAAAAGGGGAATGAAGGGGCGGCACATTACAAAATGCAGTTCCCTAATAAAGACCTGGGTGCGTATGAGCCCGGACTTATTACGTGTTACTGTATCCGTATTCCCAAGCAATACATGTAATTGGCTCTACCGCACCCTTAGCGAAGGTGGGGCTTTGATGGTACAGCACCTGATGGGATACGCATGGGTACATCATTTCGATGGATTCTTTGAAAGCCTTGGAAATTCGGCTCCGGCGCCGGGCGTAAAAATTGCGTGTGTGTACTACCGAAAAAGCTAGAGACTCGGAATCTCGGAGAGCGGAACAGCAGTCCGGGACATGTGACTTCGCGATTGTCGCCAGGGGTGTTCGCGACGCGCTTGTGCACTGGCACGTGAGGTCTATTGCTGAGTCATCATACAGGCACCGACCCCCCCCTAGCGACCGATTCAGAATGGCCTGTGCGCTTTTCCACAGCAACGCTACCCTGTGCCCGCCTGTCATCGCTTTGTTGATTTGCTCCCAATGCGATTTCGAGCGCGATATCCTCCGTAACCAATATCGACTTCACCTTCCCAAACCATCGAGTCATATCAAAACGTCAGCCTCTGGTGTGTCTCGAATGGCATCGCACGAGCGTATCCTCTCCTGGATCTCGCAACTTCCGAAAACTCCTACTGCCCCGCCGTACCCCGATCGCAACCTCGCCAACCCGCGAAAACGTAAATTCTCTCGGGACGGACAAGTCCCACATCACCGCCTCCACTCGCCCCCAACGAGCACGAAATCACCATCGAAGGAACGGCACAGTCTCATGGATGATGTCAATTACTCCGGCCAGGAGGATGCGCGCGCCCATCGCGATGGAACACCCCCAAGCCCGAACCCGAAGCGACCCCGCGTCAATGATGCCGAAGTCGATGCCGACACAACACCAAGGGGACCTCGCACACTGCCCGGAAGGACAAGAATCACACAATACGCCACAGGGGCATTGAATTCAGACGCAGGCAGTATCTCAGCCTCCTCTCCCTCCGCCAACAGCGACACCGCTTTATTGTACCGATCATCTTCAGCCAAGGGCAGCAGCAGCAAGAAGAGACCACGGCAATCGAGCCCGCGGAAGCAGACGATGCTGATGGTGATGGAAGATGCTGTTGAGATCATGAGTTTTGGAGGTCTTGCCGATCCTCCAGAGAAGCTCGACGACCTGGCCACTCGCATCGATGAGCTGGCCAAGGGCAAAGGCATTCTGTCCAAATCAGTGCAGGTAAGTCCATCTCGGTTTCACCGTGCGCCACCATCTCATGTCCTCAACTAAGACATTACCCGCTCTCAGGGATCAATTCGAGAAGCACAAGAACAGAACCGTCGTTGGTTCAGATGGGTTGAGGACGTGTCCTTTGCCGAGGCCAGTGCGACAATCACCGGCGCGTCTACACTCAGCATGGTATCATTCATTAAACGCACACGAGACGAGCTGGGTCCAACGCCATCTCTACACGATGCCAGATTGATATGGTCCAACGCGGAGGACTGTTATCGGTTCCAGCACTTTGAAAGCCAATGGAACTGTGCCGTCCATTATCAGATCCTCGAAGCGGCTTTCCAGGCTTCTCCACAACTAGGATTTTGCGGCGTGTGAGTTTTGCCAATTCCCACACGAGCCTCCAACCTTCTGACAGTCCACAGCACGGGAGTACAAATTCACCCCGATTACACTCGAAGCGGCAGGGTGTCACACCACAACAAGAAGGTCGACTTCTGCATCTTCCTCAAACAGGATTCCCCAGAGCTCAAAGCCGCCGCGCTGCAATCGTCTATCAAGTCTCTCAACCAAACTGACTACCCTGCGCTCCTTACTCGACCCATCTTCTTCTCTATTGAGACTAAGACTCCGGGAGATAAGTGGGCCGAGGCAGTGAACCAGATCACGGCTTGGCTGGTTGCGCAATGGGACGTCCTTGATGACCAGGTCTTCCGGGCACAAGGCGCTGACGTTGTGGCCGCCGATACTTCCGGCGCGGCCGGTCGCAAGCCCTCGGCCGCAGCTGCCTCCGGGCTCGTCTTCCTTCCCGGCATCATCGTTCAAGGCCACGAATGGTATTTTGTTGCGGTCACAAGAGCGGCGGACGGGCGGACGCAGCGTTGGGAAAAGACATTGATCGGCACTACGGAGAGGATTGACGGGGTCTACAAAATCACGGCCGTCTTGCAGCTTCTCGGATGCTGGGCTCAAAACGAGTACTGGCCCTGGTTCCAACGTGCCGTTCTCCGCTAAACAGGCCATGGTGATGACGGCCTGGTTGTTGTTGACCTGCCCCGAGTGTCCTGAATCGAGACGGGCCTGTGGACGAGGCATTGTTTGTTGTAACATGGTGACAGGACTTGTCTCTGTGTGGGTGGGCCTAAAGGAAGTCTTCCCTATAGGTTCCACCTGAAACTTGGGTCAGGCTCTACCACGCAAATGGCAATTAAAGATACAAATGGATGCCGAGCATGGAGACCATCCCTATCCAAGGGGACGGACGGTAATTACGTCGGTAGGAGACCGGCGTACTAGGTGCATATACATAGAAGAGTATACGAGCTTAAGAAATGAAATGACTTGATGACATCTATTCTATTACTTTCTGCCATCTGCTCCACTGGCAACTCAATGAAGAATTCGAGAGTGTCGCAGTCCTTGGAGTAGTATTAGTAAACCATCGCGCGATGCCGCAAGGCTGCTCGTCGCCACTGGCGACCCGACATGCCTGGCAAAGAGGCTAGACGATCGTTGGGGCGCGCCAAGCTCACTTGGTCTCGACGTTGGCATTCGGCTCAATGCTTGTAGATTCTGCGGATCGTGACGGTGTTTTCGAGTACGTCGGTCTTGCTGCGATAATTAACTTAGACATAGCTGTACCCTTGACAAAATCCGAAGGTGCTATTCTCACCTTGTCACCCAGTAAACAAGCAGAGGCACGCGTATTAGCCTGTTTGGGATAACGACGTAGTAGTTAGGACGAAGGCGAGGCATCCTATTAACTGTCACAAGACGCTATATTCGCCAAGGGAGGAGTACCGCTAATTAGGAATTTAATGCCTACAACTTCCAACTAATCATATAGTAAGATTAACAATACATCTATTTGTTAGAGACTGGGTATGCCAGAGGTACTAACAATCGTTATCGATACATAACGTTGCATCACAATCTAAGCAGCTCTTCCGTGTGTATTTTGCCTTCTGTCTCTGGGTGCGACTATCGCCAGATACTTAGCCAGAGCATCCCGCCTTGTTAACACACTTAGACTACTAAAATAGCAGCAATGCGAATTTACCCTTCTTGATCCCTTTCAATGCTGTTGCTATGGAATTGAGGTATTTCTCTTCTTTGTAGCCCGCCCGGGACAGGATCTCTGGTGAGCTTTTGCCAATGGCCCGAAACGCTCAATTAGCTGAGCTGCAAGCAACCGGCGTCATTAATATATTGATTCTTAACAATTTGAACTATTTATAATAACTACTTTAAGCAAGAAATCCCTGGCAATTGCCTGTCAGCCCTCTCGGCAAATAACAGGCCACGATGGCTTCGCATAACGTCTTCGCTATTACGAAAGACAGTTGGGAGAAAGAGAACAACAGCATTGTGTTTCCATGTGAAATGGTTGACCTAGGCAAAGGTATTATTGAAGAGGTACCAAAAAAAGATAGCAACTAGATACCTTGCCATCCTACGTAGGGATACTATGTGCTTGGTATCAGAGCACTGGGTTGTACTAAGTAAAGGAGTCAATAGTAAGGACCTAGGGTGTAGTGCCGACTTACTATTCCCTGCCCCCCTGAACTCACCTTGCCACGACTGATACTTCATCCCCTCCAAGCAGCCCGGACAGCCATGGCGACTTCGAACACTATCTATCACCAACGCTTTATCTATTATGGAGCCCTGCTCACTTGCTTCTGTGGGGAAGCAAAAGATGTAGATCATCTGGTTTTCTACCCAAAGACCTTGACCATGAGGCAACGGTGGCCTGACCTTTACCCTCCCGTTCTGCAAGAGCCCATAGGACCTATGGGACTCCTTAAGCGGTACTTCAAGGGGCTGATTACCTATCATCAAGGCTTCCAGGTCTTCCCCGGTGTGACAGACTTCTTCCAGATGATCTGCGTGCGGTACAAGAGAACCAGTAGGAACTAGGGACGGACGACACAGAAAGCAGCTTACGAGCAAGACTTGGAGGGCGTTAGGAGAGATGTGGACTTAGAGTATACAGGCTAGGCCTACGGCGCTCCACGCCGCATACCACTCAGGAGGTCTGCTGCAAGGACTACTACGCCCTTGCTGCCTTGGCGTTAAATACACAACAAACAAACAGACAAACAAACAAACTCGTGATCTATCTAGACGCCACCGCCAGTCGTCGGAACTTCGCCAGCTGACATCCCCGTGACTAGACAATTCCATGCGTCGTAACTGATGTCGTACGCTGCTTTACGTCCGATTCCAACCCAATTGCCATTGACACGAAAACCGCCGGCAAGACAGAACCCTCTTCCCAGCCAGATTCGCATGCTACTTCCAGAACCGTCATCCTCAGGCAACAGTTCAATACGCCCGATCGGATCTCAGTCACCATCAGCGTCATCGCCGTCTTCGAAAAAGGGGCTCTCCAGAGCAGGACTCTATCATACACTCAACCATATTTCCCTTACGCCAAGGAGAGGCCGAGGAGACACGGGGGCATGTGATAGAGGCAGCCTTTGGAAGAAGACTAAACGCTCAAGCATACCTCCGTGGATCCCCAACCAACTTCGAATGCAACCCCGGGTGCTACACCGCATAGACCACAGATATAGATGTTGGCCAAGGATTCCTAATCAATACAAACTTTAAATTCTTGTCTGAGAACAACCAGCCTACCACAATCCATACAGAACGCTTACCGGTTCGTGTCTCTATACCGAAACTATCTCAACATCACCGCAGCAGAGAGTTGCATAATACAGTTGATACCTACTAAGGCAAAAGGAGATAGAGAAGATAATATAAGATGCAGATGGAGGCTATATTCAGAAGAGTTTGGACTTAATAAACCCTACCTGATATTTACTAGTTTTGCGATTGATAATACTAAAGAAAACGAAAGCGTTTCACGAAAGCATGCATGATGATTCTACACTCGAGATCAATTTCCGTAGAGCATGTTGCCAACAATAGGCGCCTAACCAGGTAGGCCAGTTCTCATGGGCTGAGTTTGAGCTATTATACTTGAGGGTGACGGACCAAATCCCTGAGTTAGACAGAGAGCACTTCTTATGTGTTCAATGTTTCCCTAGAGAGCCTGCAGCGACCTGTACCAGACGCAATTAATACAAGAACTCCTTACGGCAAGCCAAATTTTCATACGCCTGCCATGTGAACAACATGTCGTTAGGCTACGTCCATCGTTTTCCTGATACCCTAAAGCCTGTCGCCACTAGAATAGCGTCTTATTGGAGTTTATACACTATTTGGCTGGATGGCAAAGCTTACTGCTGACGTGGAGAAGTCAACGAGTGGCCGATATCGCAAATACAAGAGGAGCCATATCACCGTTTTCCCAAACGATGTCAAAGGCGTTGCAGCGGATGTATTACCTCACCCACTTATCGAGGAGCCGGAGCGGCTTCATCTCTGTTTGTAGGTCCCCAGATACCGGCGCCCTCTGATCTTAGCTTTATGTTATAGGTAAACCCGCAGAAGCTCAAGCGTGGTGTTGTGTGGCTTCGTGTGAATAATCCATTATACCGACATGTTGAAATTGTTAAGACCCAACTCGTTGGGCTCCTGGTCGGCGTGACGATATAGTGCAGAACAGGGGATAATGATGGCGCATCATTACTAACGGTTTTGCTTGCTGGTGCTGTTGGTTGCCCTGATCTGCTCGTAGCAACAAGCCACTGAACTTACTGAGAAAGTAGGCTTCCTCTGCAAAGGACTATTTGAAGAGGTTTAATACTGAAACCTACATTAAATCTTTCACGCAACAGTGTCTAAGAACACTATATCCTGGAGCCACATCGTCTCCCGGGCAGAAGGAAAAGCTAGTCTGTTGGGAGCTAAGCAATACGACTCCAAGACCAGACAGCATTACGGTAGTCACGTTCAAAGCGACGGATCCACCCCTGGTACGCATAATATTGCCCCAGAAGATAAGTCAGAAACGTAACGAGTACGAAATCGAATAGAGAACACCTTCGGCCCTGCCGTTCAATCATCCAGCCTCTCACTACGTATTAACACCGTCGACTCATCGACCGCTCTTTAGCCTTACGCATACGCCCACCCCAGCCAGGAATCTCCGCCAGTATTCGAAGCGCAACCGCATCAGCGCTCAGAGAAGCGGTCGGGATTTCAGCCTCCTATTCTATCGGCGGACCGTGGTTACCCTCGCTCCCTGGCACAGATTACCCAATACCCTCTATGTGGGTCACGCCGGCCTTAGGTTCACCCTGTCGAGTCATGCCTTTCGGGTCGTCGCCGATGAAGCGTTATGGCGTTCTGTGTTTGGGTTTCTGAAATAGAGGTAAACACTGGTAGTCATGAGAGATGGCAACAGGGAAGACAGGACGGGATGCCGGTCAGAGGAAATAACATGGAGACTGTTCCTGTTAAGCTTTATGCGTATCAGAAGCATATGATGGAGCTGCTTGGGTTAAACAAATGCTTATACTTGAAGTTTGAAGTCGTCTTGTTCTACCTATAGGGCTACGGACGAGGACGGGAATATATTACAGATTTCTGCCTCCATCAGAAACATTCTGAGTGGTTATTACAGTTTCCTAAGGCTAATGGATAAAATGAGCGCCTTCTACTGTAGGGTCCATACCGTTGTATGGAATCTGTATCAATTTGTAAGACTTATATAGGTATATAGTTGAAGTAGTACATAGATTTTAAAGAGCTTTGCTCATCTATATCTTCACTTTACGCAGCAACTTGACTGTTGATAGATTGTTTCACCGTTCCAAACATGTTCTTCTCAAGCCAACTCTCGCTGTATTCTTTCATCATATTTCCCGAGCTATCTTTCATCAAGTCTTCCATGTCATTACGAATTTCTGGCATATGTTTCCTATGGCTTATGGTTCTTGAACAACTCATCAGTCTCGATAGCATAGAAGAACAGAGACCCAAAAGTGTCCTCGCTTTCGACTTGACGACTCCCTCAGTCGTAGTAGTTTTCCTCTAGCTCATCAAGCCATCCCCTGAGCCTTCTATTTAGTCTTTGAAGTCCTTGACATTCTCTTGCAACTTTTCATCCGCTTGGCACTGCTGCTCATTCAGGAACTTCAACGGGCTTTCAGAGCAGTTCGGATTTGCAAGATAGTATTGCGACCGTATTTCTGTGTACTAGGCGTTTTTTCTTCTTTCTTTTTATAAATATCATCGTTATGCAACTAGTAGCACATGGATATTTTCTTTTAATTGACGGTAGATTGATCTCCTGGCTACCGCAGTGCCACACGCGTTTAGTGGCTTTCAACACACTGTGCTGCTTTTTGGAATCGCCGTCCTCCGGGGAGCGGGGATGAGGGGGCATATTCATTACCAAGACTTTTGGCAAAGATGGCTGTAGAGGATGTCCCCCACTCAGGGATTTGTCGTACCGTGGAGATGAATCTTGGTAGCACGGGGGAGTGTTAAAGGGAACGGTGGTAACGTACGACTCGGCTATAGCTAGCATAGTAGACCTTACGTAATCTCTATTTAGTAGAGGACTACCGTTTTAGGCTTTAGTGTAAACTCCATGCCACTTTTCTTATTATACAGCTTGCTTAGACCCGCAATGTACTTATACTCGTCGCGCTACGCTTCCGTTAGAGTCAGAAACTACTAAACAGCCTAAGAGAAAGTTCAAATAATTAGCATTATTAAGACGTTATGCGTTACGTAATATATAGGAAGTACAGCGAAGCGGCCTTAAGGGAGGTAACGCTGTTAAATATACGCCGCGCTGGGATGTCAAGGGGGTCAGTTGTAATCTACAGATAAAAGACAGCTTTGGTGGATGTGCCTTCTGTGCTCATCCGAGTACAGGCTGGTGTTAACAAGACAGAGCTCTTTAAGGCCTAAATACTTAGCTGCGATTCAATCATCAAAAGAAGTGTCGTTAAATCCTTCTATGTTCATCTTTTAGATGCTAGGAGTAGCCTTAAGAAAACAAAAAAGCATATTAAGGCAAAGTCTCCCCTCAGTCCGGAGATATTTGATGCTGAAGATTCTCACATTAGGCAATGAGCCTGGCTGGGGATCTTTGAAGTAAAGATCGTCGCAGCTAACGAAGAGACCCAAGTGGACGTCAGTGAATCTCAGCAGCTAAGAAAGAAAGCCCTCATGGCAATGGTTTGACTTTGTTGAATGACCACACATTTAGGTAAATAATCTTAATATTAGTGAAGGACTTTGTGTTGTTCTTGAATCTTTGATAGATTGCGGTCTATTCCTGTTTACTGGTGTCCGCTTTGAGAACTTGCAGTGGTTAACACTCCCTAAGGGTGTCCTACTAACAGTCATCAGTGAAAAGCTTCTGTAGTATCAACTTGCAAGCATACATCGGTCGTCTTGTTTCCTAGTGGTGTGTCCATTACAACCATAAACAGACTGTAGCGGCGGCAGTGGCCGGGTCAGCTCAGTCTTTTTTTCGTTTCTTTCTTTCCCGCCACCAGGAGCAGTGTCCTTAGGTAGATGTAGAGTCAATTTATTTAACAGGTGCGTGCGTATGTGGTGTTGGTGGGGTGGAGAAACAACAACCAAGACGTGTCAAACTTGAACCACTTTGCTGTTCCCTGCAAGAATCCTGTGATAGAGATGTAGTGACTCACCTCGATGATCAACATGGACCGCCTTCCACCTGTGCTATTACAATACCTACGGCATTGCATAGCCAGGAACCCCACAGATCAAGGAATAACAATCGGCCATGCACTCTGACACGTCACGTCAGTCACGTCGCATCAATACTGGGGGGGACTTGCAAACAAGACGAGTCCCTCGGGAGCACACGGACGATGAGGCCGCGGAGTTGCTGCCATGCCATCATATTCGAGAATTTGGGTGCCCATTTTGGCCCATTGACCCTACAAGGACTCAACCGACCGGTCGTTTCGCCCGCGCGTTGAGTGTGTCAAGATGCCCTACCGCTTGACACACATTAGGGTCGTGGCAAACAATTTCCTCGCGTCCAGCCGCTGCTCACACACTTATTTTCCGCACAAGGGGGGGGTGGGGGGGAGAACAGCACCGCCCCAAGGCAGAGAAAGTCCCTAGTAGAACAGATAGATAGCCCACCTACCTGCTAGCTCTACGCCCTTGGGGAACAATAAGTCTTTCTAGGCATAGTGTTGCCCATCTTGTAAAACATCCTTTTGCTAGTAACTTTGATGGACTAATCGAACCATCGTCCAAAACAATAGTCATAATCAACAGACCCGCCAACTCACCCACACTCAGGACTTGGAATGCATCACCAACCAGCCAAGCCCTTCTGAAATGGACATAATCACTTCCTGTCTCTTGACCTCTTCCTCCAGTCCACAAGTCTGCGGCTCTAGATCCCCCAAAGTCCTCTCGGCCTCCCTTACTTTGGCTTGTTCTTGAATGCGAGCATCTCGGACGTCTGCCAGTGACAGCCTCTCTTGGCTGCGGTTACGCCCCTCCATGTCCACCCGAGCTGTGTTAGCTCTGAGGATGACCTGGTCCCAGACATGATCTTCAATGTCTTTGCCACCTTCCAGACTACCGGCGTCGCGCATAAACTGGGTTAGAACGGCCTCCTTCTCCTGGTTCTTGAGGTCTCTGAGTCTAGTTTTTGACTGTAACAGTGCCTCTGAGAGTTGTTTCTTTTCCTCGTTGTGCTGATGGAGCCGAACGGCTGCGTCCCCAATATTCGACTCCCCCACCAATTTCACGTACTTTTGCCAGCTTGTATCCAGACCTTGTAATACAAACGACTCATTTCCGGGACCTAGACCAGTACTGCGAGCCCATGGCCGTTTATGACCCGAACGCTTGCTTAGTACACTAGAGCTTTGGTGCCTGCTGGACGTAAGAGTTGGCAGGCGGTGGTATTGTTTGCGAACGATGTGGTAAGATGACGACATATGCCGAAGTTTGAGTGCCGTCAACTTTGTTTTTTGACTGAATGCTGGCTTGAAAGAGGAGTCAATGTTCTGCATTGCGTTTTTAGTGGGGACCAGTGACTCCAGATCGAGTGGTGCTGCGTCTTGGTTGTGGCCCAAGAAGTGGGAGAAGACTTGTATCATGGTGTCGACCGAGACGGACAGCTCTAAATGCTCCCGTTCCAAAACAAGTCTGGCTATTGTCCAGATCACATGGTAGCCACACGAAAACCCATCTGCTTGTTGCTTGCATTCCTAGCAAATGTTGTTAGCACACCCAATCTTTGATATGGGGGGTGGGAAGACAAGACTCACGCTCTTAGTGAAGGCAAGATCTGACAGAGTTTCGGCACAAGATGGGACTGGCCCCGAGTCTTGGTCCACTGCCTTGGTTGCGAGTCCCATATGTGACAGCAGCTTGCAAATGTGCCTTTGCACCCGCTGACTGGCTCCAGCGTTAGACAAGGAGTCGTAATGTCTGGCTTCCAGGCGATCGTCGTCTGCCTTCCTGGACAAGACAACAAGTGACCAGTGAGACTGGTCGCGGCACAAGGGTAAGAAAATGAATCTCGACTTCCGGAACTGGGGATAACATGCAGATAGCCATGGAGGGATTGGTTGCCCATCAAGCTTGACCCACAGTGGGTCGACAAAGAAACTGTCTTGTCGGGCAGACTCTGACGTGGCGATGGCGTAGATGAGGGCCAGAAGAACGTCGTCGGTAAGTTTGGAACGCGTGTTGAGTTGTTCCGAGGCTTTCAGTAGGGTAGCCTCCGAAGGTGGCCGTGGAATCCTGGGACAAAGTCGCGATGTGCTTGAACCCTGACCTTATGTTGGGTTCAGTGGCGTGATAATCAACGGATGGTCAGTTGATGGAGGAGACAAGTTGTCAGTAACGACGAAAGGCTTTGTTGTGCACGGGATCTGTGGTAATAGCTCAGTGTCGTCACTAGTGTAATTTGACAGAATCGTGTTAGCCTCATCTACCTCCAAGCCATGGTCGCCAAGGGTTAGATCCTGGGCTTCAAGCAGGGGACTGGTTGAAATGTGCGCAAATTCGGCGGGTGATGGAGGTAAACCTTTGAGGTTGTCTGGAGAAGGTGTGCCACGGACCTGCTCTGGGGAATCGGTCGCTTGAAAGTGAAGCTTCCTTCTCTTGAAGGCAAAAGAGCTATTCAGCTCAGCGAAATCATCTTCATCAGCTGTCGCCAAGGCTTCTTGGTCGTCGTCGGAATCGCCATCAGTGTTTACACCCAGTGACGCGCCCATCATGTCTCTGTCACCCCATCATGTCTCTGTCACCGTCCACTCCCTGGTGGACGTCTGCGCCATCGTCGGATGCGACTGGGTCCTCGTCATTATGGGGTTGCTTCCGTTTGCCGAGACCGAGACAAGTATATAGGTCATTCAAAACAGCTTCGCAGAGCCTGGGTTCTGCATGGTCTTGACGTTGGACGGCGTCGTACAGCCAGCCACCGGGCTGCCAAAGAGTGGGCAAATGGTTTCCTTTGGATTTAGCGAGTCTCGTGATCTTGACCAACCGAGAAAGACTGTTGTGACCAAGATTACCGAGGTCATCATGGAGTCTTGCTGGCCTGAATGGCTGCGGGAACGCTGCATCAAGTGACTCCTAATCATCAATGAGCTCTTGACGGTGCTTGTTTGGCAACTTTTGATCTCTCATGTTCTTCTTGGCGATGTGGCGTATAAATCGCAATCTCGGCAGTTGTATGTCAAGTCCGCGAGCTATTATCTCGCGTCCAGCCTCGTTGAGTGGTGTTGATACTCGGTCAAAGGTAGTCTTGATAGCGCTTCTCGTACGCAGATCGAGCTCGGTGTGTAGTTGCCGCGGAGGAGGATGGATATCGACAATTTTATTGAAGATATGCTTGACCTGTGTTGGAGAGATTAGCTTGATGCTGTCGCGAGCGGTAATATTGAGTTACGCCAATTGAGGATAATTATAAAGCCGTGCACGACGGGGTATCCAGGGGAAAGGAAAGCTGGGGACATACTGAAGTTTTGGTCTCGGCATGCCGTACGTCCATCTGCCAAAGTTATATGCGGGAAGGGTAGCGGTACTCTTTGCACTTGGCAAGACGCGGATGTGGGTGGGTTGAATGAAGCTGTAGATGGGAAGAAGAAGTGGTGATAGATTGGCGAGGTACGAGGCAGGTAATTTACCTACGGTATCTGTACAGGTAGGTACCGCTGAGATGGGGGAGACAAACAGCTGCTAATTGGGCAGGCAGGCTTTGGTTAGGAGATGTGGTGGTACCTGCCGATCTTAGATTTTAGAGACCTCCCCCCCCCCCCCCCCCCACACTAAAGAATCTCCAGCGCCTAGTCTGACACGCCTGGAGCGTCTAAGAAGAGGGCATCGCTGGCATGACCAACGGGTGCTGCCACACTTCTCTGTCGAGTACAGGGGCGTCAAGCAAATTAATGATCGCAGCTTTTACAAGTCAACATATCTATCATTTTGTTTGTATCACTACCCCACTGGCCTTAACCAAGCCTAGCTTGGCGTGGAACTCCGACACCCTCCCGTGGATAGACGACCTTGTTGCGCCTCACTGCGCCGCACAAACTACTGGTCGCTCACAGATCTTGGCACATGAGCGAGGAATTGGGCAACAAAGGGAGGGTAAGTAATTGCAATGACATGGATTTTAATTGATCTGGGTGGGTGGGCGCGCCCACTATGCCGAATGGTGATGGCGATCTGGATGTGGTTGTGGCGGGTTACGGTCGCAATATTGAAATTCTACGGTGTTAATAACGGCACTCAGACAAACCTGGACCCGAGGGCTAGGGGTAGCACTGTCTGCCGCCGCAAGGCTTTGTGTAGCTGATCTGAGAATCTTGGCCTAGAGAATGCACAGAAGTTGACCGTTCGGAAGCCTTACCAACTCTTTGCTGTACTGAGGATCATGTCAGCGAACAAGTTGTGGGGGGGTGCGTTCAGCCGGCGGGGGTGGATTTCTAGCACCTGACAGGTAGCAGGAGTGAGGTCTGAGTACCTGGCAGGAGTGAGGTTTGAGCACCTTGCAGCTGGCAGGAGTGAGGTTTAAGTGCCTGACAGCCGGCGGGTGCTACATTCGCCAGCTGCACCTTTATTAATAACCTGGTCGGAGATGCATGCATGGGAAGGAAGCATTGTTTCTGGTAGAGAAAAGATGCCGACCGTGTCTGTTTGCTCTTCCACTCACTTACCCTATCACACATGGCCATCCTGTTTATGAAATCTTGACCTACACATTCCTACGCCAAACCAGACGGATATCTGCTACCCGACTTACTCGGACATCGCTCGCATGCATAATACCATGCATATGTCACGGGCTTGGCAACAGGGGCTGACACGTCAATCTGCGCTCACACCCAAACACTCACCCCCGCCGTCACGCAATGGTTACCACTCTAGGACGTTTCCAACTCCAACGCAGCCGGTTGATATCGCGGCCAGTCCACCCACCAACACCACCACTACACACTCCCATTCCCTTAGCGAAACTGACCCCCGAGCACTTACGGCCGTACACTCTCACAGCCTGTCCGGTCATGGTGCCTTGGGCCGTGCCGCGCCGTGCCGCGCCGCACTCTTGCCCTCTGCCTGCTATCGATGTGTCTTGGGAGGAGTGGGGCCGTCATGCAGGTGGTTGTCTCGCAGACGATAGTTGTCTCTTCAGGTATTTTAGTTGGATGCTGACCACCCTTTTCTTAATGGTGCGTACTTTCTGCAACGAACCGTTTTACCCTGCTGTGGAAGCGCCGTCCTCTTGACAAACACCTCTTACTTTCTACTAGCGTGCATCTTTGGGCTCCAATGTGGGCAGTTTACTTGCTCTGCGTCATGGGTAACGACTGGCAGGGTCCTGACTTGCCCCCCCCCGAGGACGGCTCTTACATGCTGCCCTGTTCTGTATCGGTATTTTGGGATGAGGTCTTAGGCCGAGAGATGAAAAGACACAAGTGGAAAAGCAATCCCCTGTCTAGCTTTGTCCTGCCTGTTCTCTAAATACTCCCTGTCTTCCTCTTCTAGCTAACCCCTTACATTTATCTCAGATCATCTCTCCTTAGTGCCGACTACAGCACTTTCGTGTTGCTTTTGGCTTTTTCACCCACATCTCTCTATTACAGCCGCTACAAAAGCCTAACGCAATGGACCAAAACCCGGCTCCGTTGCTTCAGACGCCGGAGCAATGGCCCCTTTTGTCAGAATTGGATACGTCCTTCTCCTCTGCCTACTTCGCCGCCGACGACCTACAGGCATACGCCATACAAAACCGCACCACCATCATGCCCGAGCCCTACTGTCCGCAGCCCACAGCAGACCTCATGTTTCTTGACATGACGATTCCGGGCCCTGATGCCAGTCTTGGTCTCGGCCTTGGATGGTCCATGGACCTTGTTGATGATGACTTGAGCATCTTGGCATGCTACGGCGGCTCGGGCCAAGAGAATCCCCGCCTTGATCCCCGGACCGGGAGGGAGGTTCCAGGGCCACCTAATTTCCTGCTCCTCGCCGATCGCGCCGTCGTCTCAAAATCCGCCGACAGCCACACGGCCGTCGGTATCCTCGCACAGGATAGAATGTCGGCCAAGCCAACAGACAAGTTCGTTTCAGTTGGAGTCGAAGATTCCCAGAGCACCACTCGAAGCCTGTCAAACCCGCAAGAAAAGACCGGCAGCACACACACAGAATCCAACAACATGGCTCACCCATCTAAGCCTCCCCCGCCGCTTTTTAACGCCATTAGTTGGCTGAACACGGGCAAGGCATCTGCCGCGCACGTCCAAGCACGAGCCATTCAGGATGACGGCCCTCCTCTAGTTGACGGAGGACTGCTGGAGCACCCTAAAAAGAAGCATCGGCAGTACTCCGCTACCCCTAGCGCTCCCCCATCTTCCGGGAACGCGAGCAGCTCCGTCCCTTCGGCCTCGGTCGCACGCCTCTCTCGCCGGCCCCATCAAGCGGCTCCTTTTATTTCGTCACAGGGTCGGCTACCTTTATCCAGGGTACCATCCGTCGTCGCGGTGCCCAAAGCGCGGCGGGGCAACGTTACCTGTACGAGTGCAGAACAACAGAAACACAGGCGATGGGGATATGCAGCGGGGAGCAGGGGGAATGAGAAAGCAAAAAGAGCTTCCATTGCTGTTAGTGAGTATCAGATGCACGTCATGAACCTGATTGAGTTCATCAAGAGGGAGCGGCTCAAATGATGGATTTGCCCCGTTCAAGGAACAGGAGGAGGCAGAGCTCGGGGATGTTCCTACTGGCCGTAAGTATCTAAGAAATAAAACGATGAGCTAATGAGCCAGGAGACGAAGGGCAGAGATAAAGAGAGAGAGAAGCAAAGAGTGTTTATAGTGCTGTAGTTGGATGCATGATGATCTAATATCTGTGTCTGGAGGTGGATAGTCAGGGCCTGGAAAGGGGGTTTGCCAGTGGGCGACAGGGGTTCACTGAAAGGTGTTTCTATAGGCACGTTTCTATAGGCACTCCAATAAAAAGAAGATGAAAGAATAAGACGGAAAATTCGAACGACGATGTTGATTAAATTGACTCTCTTTGCTCTTCCCCTGCCGTCCATCAGCTGCCGGAAGACTCCAGAGCTACTGTTTCCCGGTCTTCTGACTTAAATTCGAATACCAAGTCCTTCCAGCCGCGCCGCCATCTTCTTCGATTCGAAGCCAAATCTGTTGTGGAATCCCCAACGTTGTGGTTTGTCGTCTCGATGATGGACCTTGGACGTAATCCCGGCGGCCGTGGCCGACGACTCGACGTTGACCACAGCGCGGTTCTTGTGCTTACTGACATGCATCTGGAGCATATCTGGCATGCGTATGAAGATCTGTTCTCGCGCTCGTCTTGAACGGTTGCGTGAGAAGCTTGATTGATGTTGGGTCGTTGTTGGTGTCTGGTTCTGGTTTGTGTCTTTTTCTCTGGAAGGTGTGTTTCGATAAAGGAGTTATTAGATATTAGATGCGACATTGTCTTGTCCTACCGTGAGGCCACGGAACGACTACCTGGGAAGAGGTGGCGGAAAGAGGACATGAACGTTGGCCCTGCTCCGTTTGCCCAAGGCCCTGCCGGAACCTGCTGGGTCTGGACTGCGTCTGCACTGCGAAAATAAACGATGTTGATTTCCTGACCCCATCGGTAGGGCCAGGAGGAGCAGCATTTGGCGTATTACGTAAATTCGGGCAGCATTTGGCTTAAAGCTGCTAGGAAACAGGCTTGCAACTTGACGCCGAACAGAACGACGCGGTTGTCAACTATGAATTCGTGTGCAGTATGACGGACTTCGCTGCGGCGTTGGGCAGACGGGAAGAGACGTGCATGTAAGCGGAGGTGTGGGAGCACAGGCTTATTGAACTCTGTCGTCGGTGATGTTGTCGAAGCACGACTTGGAGTTTCCATGGGCGGGAAAAGGACCGTGGTGCGCACATAGAATCACCCAGCACACAGCTTGGTGCATCTTGTAGGCGTAGAAAGGACATGGGAACGCGGTAGAGTGGTATTCCTGTTTCGCGCAGAGACAAGTTATTCCATCATCTTCTTGTTTTGCGTCAACACCAAACCATGAGTAGAACAAGAAAGTATCCAGAATCATGACGAGGAACGGGGACCACGAAGAGAAGGCCTGTCGAGGACGGAGAGGTAGCATGTGTGCGTCGCATGATGATGATGATGATGAATCGGACATGGCGAGAGGACGGCGTGATTAAGTGTTTGACTCGTGGTTCTCGAGCCATTTTTGGTTGGAGTGAATGGCATTGGTCAGCGACAGTAACAAGAGCAAATTCTGTTCAGTTGCCTTTGTATCTGCACTTGTTTAGCGCAGCCGAGCGATACTGACGTACAGGTATTACTACATACTCCATATCTTATCTTGTTCTCCAGCTCTCGCTTAGTGCAGTAGGTACCTAGGCAGGTTCTGTACTCAAGGACCAAGGTGCGGTTCAGCAGCAGTTCAACTGCTGGGACCCACTGATTCTTTTTGGTGCAGCAGCACCTCCACGTATGTACAGGTATTACTTCGTATCTCCCCTGCACAGGCACGGCAGCCTAGGTATGTTAGTGGGTGGTATCCGTAATACTTGCCTACCTGGATAAGGTCCCACCTACCTGCCTGCCTGCTTAGGTGGGTGGAGTCGCTAATTATTCTGTGCGCAGTGCCACTGTTGACTCGGCCGGCGCCAAGGACAGCGAGCCTTGTGCCGGGGAGAAAGATTAAAGATGCCAATTGAAATGTGGAATTACGCAAATCGCAGCCGTAGTGACTCGGTCGGTCGCGGTCTGTCGTCAAGTTAAACTCGCCATGTGCTCCACCATACCTACCATGGCGGCTCTGCTTTCCATGTGCGCCACTGGTCGCTTTCCCTTCATCAATCCACATCACCATCCACCTGAAGGCAAGGCAGGGCAAGGCGCAGCAGCTTGCGGATCTCTTTTGCTGTTTACGCACCGCACCGCACCCCGACCCGACGCGACCGGCGTGTCTTTTTCCCCCCAACCACCAATGAGCCAAACAAGCACTCGAACGAATCGATTCGAATCTTTTCGACCAACTTTGCACCGTCCCTCCGCGGCAACAACCGACTCGGCTGCACAACTCGTCATTTCATCTTCATCACTTCCCAATAATACTCGACTCCTACTCATCCACACTTACGACACGGGACACAAAGAAATCCCCCGCCAGAAGGGCAATGAAGCCAACAACAACGACGCCCTAGGCCCAAAATCCTACAAGGTTGACCCCTCTGCTTATAGCGTACGTTTGTTTCTTTGTTCATTTTCCTCATCCATTTAACTACCCTCCCTTCCTTCCACTGCACTGCGCTGGGTCTCAACCGGACCATCCTACTGACTTCAGAACTTTCTTTGCAGTCGCCCCCACCCGACGACGACAACCACCACCACCACCACCACCAAGATGAGGTAGATATCATCAATGACCACAAGCAACGCGACAATGAAGTCATCCTTCTTCGAGTCTTGTGGGCGTGGTACCCCCACCCCCCGGCGCCGCCACCTAAGAGAACGAGAACGAGCTTTGCCATCATGCCCTTGGCGCCGTGCTGGACTGCTGAGCCTGTTTCCCAGGCAGGTGGTAGGGATGAAGCCCTCAATCGCGACTCCACCGATCTAACTGCCACCTGAGAAATCTTTTGAATCCTGCGGCACCGCAAAGCCGTCGGCCGCAAGCTTGGCCAGTTCCAGGTACATTGGCAGGGTTATCCTGCTGACAAGGCAACCTGGGAGCCACAGGATTCCATTCAACAGGGTGTTCCCGAAATATTCAAAGAGTACTGGCGATCTGCTCGCGGTCGGTAATAAGCCACAGGGAGGCTTAATTCATACATGGATGCGAGGACGGAAGTATTAAATGGTTCAACCATGTCTGCTCCCACCAAAGCGGCCACTCATCTTATTCGGTCGATATCGCTTTCGGGAACATGGAACGTTATGGGGCACACCACAGGGTGTTGCAGATGGTTGGCCGCGGCAGCCCGGATCCCCAGCCAGCTTCTCCAGTTGGTCATTCTCTTTCTTCTAAAGTGTAGGTAATGATCCATGGCTGCTCGTACTTTTACTCTGCACTTGCTGATATTTAAACGCCAAAAAACCTATCAGATCACATGGCTCTTGATAAACGTTCGCCTTACAACGAAAGACTGGTGTCTCTTATTGAATTCGAAATAACTTAAGCGACGGACCACCGAGATAGTCGGATCTTTGACGACGTCTGGAACACAATGAAAATGCCTGACTATGGCTTGACACATGAACTAATGCCGCCCCTGTTCGTTTTCTGGCCCTTGCAGACAGATAACAGCCGCTTGAAGAGGAATAAAATCTTTGGCTACTTATAGTATAGAGAATGAGGTGTGCCCCTCCCCCAGTAAGTACCATCCCATCTGAAGCCATGGGCGCAGCTGGCTGGAATCATTAACCAAATGCTGCTGTTATCCCCGCAATGACTCTCACAATGCATTCATATCAGGGAAGATGAACTCAAATCGACGACTGACATCAAGCGCCTCTTATCGCGCCGTGTGTTGGTTGTGAACGACTTCATTATCTAGGACACGAAGTGCCAAGACGAGAGAGATATTGACGCTCAAATTTATGCTGTCTATAACATTATTCAAGTTCTGTCAGACGATTACGACTCTTCTCCCGGGACCAAAAAGCCCGTCCTCTAAGTAATTATCAACAGGCATCGTGGAGGAGGACCAATGAGACATTGTTCTGGACCTCAAGAGAGGACAGTTAGATAGACAAGTCAAAACAGGAAATGTAGGGGCAACCTTTTTAGCCACACCATGTCCCTATCACGTCGACAGCCCAAGCAAAGTCCCTGAAATCCGACGTATGGCTCCGTGGATCATCGTAGACTACTTACTCGTACTCCAACCACAGGTTACAGATACGAAGCCGTCATAGGTTCCTACCTACAAGCGTATCACTGACAACAGAATAGAAGAGATGAACCGAGGACATTGCTTGTGTTATCAGGATGCAGCCTTTACAGTCGAGCCTACGGTGTTGGGTGCGTCGACATGTGAGGCAAAGCACGAGTTAGGCTTGATGTTGTTCTCTGCATAATGTTTCTTCAATAGCAAATTCTGGTAAGGACCAGGCCAAAACGCTTCCAAAGTACTAGAATATAAGAGTTAGCTTGGTCTAGATTAAGAACTTGTCTGTTAGGGTACTTACAAAGTCTTCCTCACCGTTGGGGTTTTAGGAAGTAGCATTTTCATCTGTCTTGGCTGTCATCTTGTCTATAGTATTATAAGTGGGAGGTTTTGTAACCGCCGCGGCTTTCACATGATGAGGTGGGTGTCATCTTGATTCAGTCTCAGGGATCAGCTGCTATGTACGTGGAGCAATGGTTGAACAGGTTAGACATTAGAAGGGAGACATCTGTTCTGGGCTGGTCACATCCTCGACGCTTCGATTACGAGTCCTCCATGATACGAAGTTGCAATGTCGCTGAGTGTGACCACTAATTTCCGATCAAGGTGATAGCAATGAGAAGAAGTTGGATAGAGTGGGCTGGTAGGACTGGGCGATCTGGAGCCGACAGTACGTCCTGTTGTTCCCGCGCGCAGCGATACCACTATGTCCTCTGTTGCCTCTGACTTGTATGATTCATTATTCCTCTGTGATCTTGTAGAAGTTGATTCAGATGCTCATTTACCAGTCTTTTTTGGTGAAGCTGAGAGTGCTCATAAAGTTCGCTTGCTTCTGGTGGCTAAAAGCCTCGGTAAACCCGTCAGTGGGCATCTCGTGGGTTCAATTGAATAGGCTAGAGGTTGAAGTTGCCTTTCTTAACTTGTTCAATAACCCACTTGTATCGTAAGTCAGGGTTTTGAATGCAGGCTTGATTGAGCGAATGCATCACGTTCATAAGCCCGTTTCTAGGATCTCTTAGTAGTGACCAGTGGGCGCCACCGTTCAGAGCCAAGGCCAAGAAGCTTGTAAGCCCAACGTACCAAGAGGCCGGTTAGGGTCAGGTTCATAAACCTTACCTCTATAGAGCTAGCGGTGACCCAAGCCTGCCCCTTTCGCTTCTATATCACGGGCCCACTAGCCAACATAACCACCTATTCTCTAGTGCTCACACAAGCCAGATGTAAGTCATCATAGGCGGCGTCTCTCGCGGCATAAAAGAAGTTTTAGGTCGTTTATAGACAAAGTTCCATTAAAGTCGATGTCAATGTCAAGTTTGCTGGTGATATACTGTATAAATCACTTTACTGCAGCAACATAATCCTCACCAGGCTTTCTGTTGGCCTCGCAAGGCCTGCTGAGCGTATGGATAATTTCTGGATGAGTACTTGTAGAGGGAAAGTTAGCAGAAGCCGTGATCTGTAGGCAGATCTTAGTACGGTCTGTGTTAATCACCTTATACCCAGCGAGTCACCTATCTATTTATCAGTACTGTAGGCTAGTATAGAGGGATTCTTATCTGTCAGATTAGCTGTAATAGCGTTGGAGGAGGCTCTGGCTAGCGGTAATATACACAGAAGAGAGTTTCAACTTAGGGGCGGATTTCAAAACCGGCCAAGGTCTTGTCTGGTCGACGCCCTTGCTGATTTGTGGCCGTAGAAAACACTGGTTATCGGCAGGGGTGGGAGACTTTCTGGCTAAGAGAAGCAGCAAGCATTACCTTAATTATTAGTATCTACTGTTGCCTAAAGAAGGGGAAACAAGGAATAAGACGATTTAACCTGCTCAGTAAAGACTGAGTGTTAGATGACAAGCAAAAACGCGGGCGCAAATCCAGCTCTAGCTGTTCTGAACACAAAAAAGGTCTCCAGGAAGGATAGCTAGGATAAGTCTTTAGCCTAAGTAGCTTGCTTGTTGCTATTCTCTCTCTGTCTCTTACTTAGGCTTGTCTCGCTATCCCTTCAACCCAGTTTCCCAATGTCAATCAACGTTTTAGGTGTTGTTAGGGGACATCTACACTAACGAGAAGATTTGTTTCTTAAGAGCCTTCTTGTCTAGCAGGATTTTGCAGCAGGCCAGCTTAACAAGAGATGGGCGGCTATCAGGCTTGTCGCAGAGCTGGTTGTCAAGGATTCGCGGCCAAGTGTTGCCGCCTGTTAGCATATAGGTAATATAGTTAGGTGAGGTAGGTCACGTAATATTTACATAGCACACTACTGTTACAACCTAACAAGTTACAGGCTATGTTGCCCTACCTAACAGACAGATAGTAGGCAGCAGCAGTTGTTAAATAGTAGGGATTGTAATAGTTACTTAATTAATTCTATTATATGTTATGTAACTCTTATATATTCCTATAGAAATAGGGAAAAAGCCCTATATCTTAGTTAGGAAATCCCTAGCTAATCCTAGTAATATTATTAGTAAAGTTACCCCTAAAAGTAAGGCTAATTTACTACCTATTGCCTAATAATTTACTATAAGGTAACTATATATTTACTAGCTAATTTATATATAATTCTACTATATTTAATAATAGGCTCTATAGTAATTAATTACGCTACTAGCACTAAGGGGGTATATTAAATATAGTAGAATTATATATAAATTAGCTAGTAAATATATAGTTACCTTATAGTAAATTATTAGGGAATAAGTAGTAAATTAGCCCTACTTTTAGGGGTAACTTTACTAATAATATTACTAGGATTAGCTAGGGATTTCCTAACTAAGAAATAGGGGTTTTTTCCTATTTCTATAGGAATTTACTATAGTTACATAACACATAACAGAATTAATTAAGTAACTATTATAATCCCTACTATTTAACATAATTAATTCACTATTATAATCCCTACGATTTAACAGCTTCTTTAGGGCCAATAGACGGAACATTATTTTCCCCTTTTAGGGTGGGGAAATCCACCCTAGAAATGGCTAGCGCACTTCCGGCCATTGTCCCCACTTTGGCCAAGGCGCGCACTGCCGGTGCAGTCACCTGACACGGCGACCTTGGTTAGGCAAGTTAATAGCTCAGTCAGCATGCGCCACGGCTCACTGCACATCAGCCACCTGCCACATCCTCCAAGCCTCGTTGCCCCGCGCAACTGCACGGACCCCCGACATCCATTCCATCTTCAACATCTCAACATTGATTACCTATCGCAACAACAATAATAGATGACGAAGCCACCCATTGTACCGCCGTCTCGACAAGTCCGACTCGACAAGTCCGACTCGACAAGTCCCCAAACTAACTCTTCTTGCCACTACAGCTAAAAGAATTCAAATCTTACTTAAGGTTAAACCCACAATTGACCTGACGCCACGAGCGCGACCCTAAAACCCACGCACGCCAGATGACCTTACCCTGCTACCTGCAACAGAACGTTCTAGCCTGGCTTAATACTCTCTTGTCTCGTCCGGACCCATCATCTTGTTACGTCTCGTCTAGCAGAAAACGCAGCAAAAGCTGAGCTCCAGGTTCTGACGCTGAGCAGCCCCCACCGAAACGGCGGTGCCACCTCACCCCACCGGCATCAACCATGTCCGCCTCGCCAACCAAACGGTCGCATGACGAACCCAATACCCCTAGCGCAGCTTCTTCCAGCGTCGCCTCTTTATACTAAGACAATGAACAGACTCCTAAGAGCAAAAAGACAAAGCTGGTGCTAGAATAGGGAACTCTTTTAGCCACTATGTCTACACGCCGCAGCGCTTTAGTGTCGCCTAAGAAGCTAGCCTAGAACTAGGCTATTAGGAAGGCCTTCTTACGCCAGTTTACCATTAAGGAGGACATCCCTACCTTACTTAAGAGTATGTAGAGGGATATTAACTAATACAACAAGGGAATTAGCATTATTAGCCTTGCAGAGAAGGTAACTAAAAAATCTAAGATCCATTCTTTGTTTCTTTATATACTAACCTAGGTGTGCAGGACGCAGTCAAAGCCGCCTAACAAACGTCACCAGAATATAAGCAGGACATCTTTAAGAGCTTCTTCTATAAGCAAGAGGTAAAAGTTAGGGAGGGTGCGCGCAGTGCACTTAGCCCCACTCCCTCTATTGCCTCTGTCCTTGACATTATAGAACAGGGCATTAGCTGCTATGACAAGCAGATGGACAAAGCCGGATAGAACTAAATTATTTATGGCCAGATTTTGGAGCTTGCATTTGCCGGCTTGTGGCGGAACAATGACGAGATTGTTGTCTTTAGTCCCTGGTACGTACGTCCTTCTCCCCCATTACTGTCGCCTAGATCTAGCTTGTGGTGACTAACGCGGTTGTCACAGCACCTCTGCAACCATCATAAGCAACTATACTGATACCGTTAGCCAGAAGGTTAACTTCTGTGTGTGTATCCGTCCTGACGCCTTATCCTCTATTGCTATCCAAGCCATCCGCAATCAGGATGTGCTGGCAAGCGTCTCCATAAACCACACCAACTTCCCCCCACTCCAGGCCCAGCCAATCGCCCTCTCCATCAAGACTAAGATCCATGGCAAAGGACTGAACAATACCAAGGCCCAGCTGGTAACATGGCATGCCGCCCAGTGGCGTCTTTTGGACCGTCTGGTCAGCCGGGCGGAACCCAAGATGCAGCTGCCAGAGTTTCTGCCGGGGATTATTATCTAGGGACACGATTGGTCTTTCGTGGCGAGCACAAAACAAGGTGATCAGGTGGTAAGTCTTGTCGTTCTTCCTTCTCCGGCCGCCTGTGCTGACATGCAGCAGACTTTATGGACCAGCCAGCACATTGGCTCCAGCGCCAAGGTAACTAGGGTTTATCAGATTGTGTGCGTACTGCAATACCTAAAACGGTGGATCAAGAACACGTACTGGCCGTGGTTTAAGCAGGCTGTTTTACGGTTCTCGTGCGACAATTAAACATTTCTCGCTTTCACCTGTTGTTCCTTATAGTGACACAAGGTTAACGCTAGTCATCTGCCCCCCACTCTACCTACGCGCCACTAGCACGCGACTAAAGAGGGGTTATGTATTTGAAAAAAAAAAAAAAGGCTGGGATATGTTGCTGTCAAAGTGCACATAAAAGTGGAGGTACCCCTATATGCTTATGACTTCAATGACAGCTATATACCCTGGCGCTTTAATATTAACAAGACTGTGTGGCAAGAAAGTCTAGTTCCTCGTAGTGTCAACAAAACCCTACAGACTGCTTCTGTATATAAGTCTACTAAGGTCAAAGGTCTTACTTACTAGTAGTAATTAGATTACCTTAAAGGCTTTTAGGAAATTACAGACAAAGTCTAGAGTAATATTATAAAGAGGCCTAGTTAGATTCTATCTATATAAAATACCTCTCAGCCCTTTTAACATTTTTAAAGAGGGAAACGCCCTTAAGGTTAAATAATAGTTAAACTCTAATTAGTCTTATATCCTATAAGATGTTATAGAGTATGTAATTTGCTATAGAACAGTATATTACCTTAGAATTAGCACTATTAAACTAGTTATAGCTCTTATACTACCTATAATATGTCTATAGAAGGAGGATCTAAAATACTAGTATATACCTCTAATAGTATAATTATAAGGTAATAGTAGCTTATAAACTTATATAAACATAATTATTCTTACTTTTTATTAATTTACCCTTATTAAATAGTAAGGATTATAATAGTTACTTAATTAATTCTATTATATATTATATAACTCTTATAAATTCCTATAGAAATATAGAAAAACCCCTATTTCTTAGTTAGGAAATCCCTAGCTAATCCTAGTAATATTATTAGTAAGGTTACCCCTAAAAGTAGGGCTAATTTACTACCTATTTCCTAATAATTTACTATAAGGTAATTATATATTTACTAGCTAATTTATATATAATTCTACTATATTTAATATACCCCCTTAGTACTAGTAGTGTAATTAATTACTATAAAGCTTATACTAAATATCCTTTATATATAGCCTATTTATTTATTAATTATCTTTTAATATCTTATATATTTTTCTTCTTTATTTAGTAGTATTACTTTACTTTATTATTAGCTAATTCTTACTATTAATTTACTTTAAGGTGCTTATATTAGTTACTTATATTTAATTAAGCTATAAAAGTAATAAATTATAGTACACTAAGCGCCTTTATTAATCTATTAGCTATTAATTTAGTAGACTTCTTATATTATATAGTAATTTAATTTACTACTACTTCTTAATATAGCTAGTAGTTATAAATATCTATATACTATAGCCTTATTTATAATTAAATAAGCTCCTTAGTAATAAGCCTAATAGTTTAGGTATTATTATAGCTAATATAAATAGTTAGTAGCTATTTAGTAGCTACTTACTTATTAAGTAATAATTTAGTTCTTAGTTATATTAATAGTTAAATACTTAGTATAGTAATTAATTTACTAGTAAAAAGTGCCTTTTTTATAATAAATAATAAGGCTAGTAATTTAGCTTTAGTAGTTAATATTATTACTATATCCTATTTATTAGCTTACTAAGAGATAAGCCCTTTAAATAGCTTTAGTATATATACTTATAAGCTATAATAATTAAGTAGGTTATTAGTAAATAAGGCGTCTAAAGTAACCTTTAATATATTATTTTTACTAGTTAGTATTACTTTATGTTTAAAGTAAAAGTACTATATTTAATAAAAATACCTAAGTATATAAGTTATAGCCTTTTAGTAATCTAAATTTAGATTATAGTTAAAGTAAGTAAGCTAGCTAGCTATAAAAGTAACGTCTAGCTAAGTTATTACTACTATATAAAGGATTATTTTTACTTTTTTTTAATATTAGTTAACCTCTTATAATAAGGCTATATATTTACTAAGTAGTAGCTTAGCTTTTACTATAAGTAATAATTTATTATATTTATATTTATTATTTATTAGTAGTAGTTTTATTATTTTATTATAGTATACTACTTTTAAAGCTAAAGATAATAGTTACTTTAGTTATAAATTACCTTAAGGCTAAGAAACTATTATAATAAGCCTTTATTTTTAAGGTAGTATTATTACTAAAAGCCTACTATTTTATTACTTACTTATATTTTATTTATATAGTAATAAGCTAATATATAGTTATTAATATAAAAAAAGAATATAATATAATATATATAATAAGTAAGCACGCTAAACAAGCAAGCGCGCTACTAAACTATAACTATCTAACTATCTAACCTTTCCTTTTTATTCCTTTACTAATAATAATAAAATTAACTTATAATAAAGTCTAGGTATAGCTAGCTATCTAAGCGTATAAAAAAGATCTAAAACTTAGTATTTAAGCTATAGTAAAGATATATAACGTTAGTTATAATTTAGTAACGTATTAATTAAAAGGTATACTATTATAACATAATATTATACCTAACTTATAGAATTTAATAGAACTTAAAGAGAGGAAGCTAGTTAAGTTTATTTTTAACCTAGATTCCTAATTATTTCCTCTCTACCTTAGTAGTGTTAAAGAAATAGCTAATTAACTGCTTACTAACTATAACACGCCTCTAGTTAGTAAGCGCTAGGCCTTAAACTTTATTAAATAAACACTAGAGCTCTAAACGCGTTTTTTTTATAAGTATAACTATAAGAGGGCTTAATATAAAGATCTAGACGTAATAAATATATAGTTTTACCTTATAGTAAATATAATTATAAAATATA